>NC_092140.1:88680079-88983110 GCF_043159975.1 Macaca nemestrina
TGAACTGGTGCAGGTAAGAGCTGGGGATATTAGTATTATTGTTTAATTTTACTGGTGTATACCCAAATCCTGAAGAGAATGAGTGAAGAAAGATATAGTATTGGCTTCAGCTTCAAAATGTACTTTGAATCTCACCAAGTCTTATCTTCACTGCTGTCATCCCATCTCAGGCACCTATGGTCCAAACCCTAGAATATCACAATTAGCCTGATAGCTTGTTGCTTTGTTTCTACTCCTGCTCCCATGTAGTCTATTGTTCAGGCAAACGTAGAATGTGCCTTCTCAAACATAAATAAGAGAATATACTTCTTCCAGTGGCTTCTCATCATACATAAAATGAATCTAAACTCTTAACTACCCCTGCTTATCTCTCCGACTCCATTTCCTATTGCCTCTCTCTATCACTGTGCTGCAGTTTGATAAATCTCCCCACCGCTTGTAGCAGGCAGGATGGATTAGCACTCAGCACACATCCAGCTCTCCTTAACCAGGATTTAGCATCAGCTTCATGACTGACTAGAAGCAGTGGTTGTGGTGATGATCTCATCTCTGACTACCAGCAAGGTTTCCCCTACGGCTACTCCACATCTCCCATTCATCAATGAGATTATTTGTTGACATCCTGTTGCTCCTCCAGCAGTATGTAAGAGATATAATGCAGGTATATTAACTTGCCATTAAATCATGTATAGCAATATGGTAAAAATATCCACCACAATATATGCATATTAACCAACACTCAATTTATATTGTTTTAATAAATATTGAAAGAAGAGCAAGGACACAAGACTTGACTCAGAAGCTTTGCAAATATAAGCTGATATCACCTCTGTAAGAACATTGAGGTAGGCACCATGAGATAAAAGGGGATGCCATGGAAAGAAACAAACCTTATCTAAGACAAAACTATGCATATTTTATTTCAAATTAAGAATAATTAAACGGAGCTTTATTGATAGACATACATTTTGTAGGCAAACATCAAACCTATTATAATAATGAGAAATTCGTATATCTACACACCTAACATTTTGATTCTGTCTTCTCTCATCATAGATTTCAGATGTCCCAAAAATAAAATTTTGAAAATTTAAGAGAAAATTCTGAAAATAACCCCCAAATTTGGTTTGCTTGGCTACTCAAAGTTTTGCATGTTCAGTTTTATTATTAGGCTTCCAAATGTCTAATGATTTCTCTCTGACATACTGACACTTTTGTAATCAAATCTACCAGCATATTTCTCACTTTGTGCTGCCACTGAAAGCTGACAGTGAAGTAACCTTGGCATGAAGACTGCTGAGAACAGCTTAATTTGAGGGGCCAGGTACAGGGAATGATGACCAGATGCCTTCACTGACATAATGATAATGCTCTCAACAAACAACATGGCCCTCCCAAGCCACACACAAGCACAGAGGTAGATCCAGAGAAAAGTAGCTCTCCTTGGGGCCATTGCCTTGTATTTAATGACTTTAATGTATGGAAATTTAGATAGCAGAACTCCAAATGCTGACAGTAATGGCAAGGTAGAAAGAAATCTACAAGGAGGCAGTTTGTTACCTTCAATAGGTAAGGCCTGGAGAGTTAGCCCTGGGGACTTTAAAGATGAATGTGGGCTCTGGAGGAACAACACACATGCTGACTGTGCTCATTTATATTTGCTGTCTGACATATTTGAGCTCTTTGACTCCAGAGCTCTATTTACATTTTCAAATGCCTGTGAACTGACAGGTGATGTTTTGGAAACACTTAAAATATTTTAAATCAATTTCCTGAAAAATAGTGTACATGAGCACATAAATCAAAAAGAAGAACTTGTTTCTCAAAGGGCAATGTCTATGAGACTTAGTATCTGACATATCCAAGGCTATCCATTTTAATATTTGAGGAAACTTGACTGGATTCCTTCTTTCATATGACTGCCAGAATTTCTAGTCAATAAATAATCTAATAAAGCTCAAGGACTAACAGGCAGAAAAAAAGGGTTAAATGAAATATACTATTGGCAGAATAAACACATGGTGAGCAACTTAATGTTTTCCTAAACTGAAGAATGTGACCACTGTTCAAGTTAGAAAGAGGAGTTGTGTGTATTTTATTTTTTAAATTATATGTCAAATATATAACTCTTGTACATGTGACAAAATTCTATGCTTTCAAAGTCCTATTAAGATGCTTTATTTGTACTTAGAATGAAATGACTAAGAAACAATCAATAATCAAGTTTTTAAAAAAAAAAAAAAAAGTATAAAGTCATAGAACTAGCTGGCATCAAATACTTACCAGGAAGTGGAAGTTCTCTACTTCTTCCATGGACTAATTACGCGAAATTCTCTTCATTTTCCCCATGATTAATAACACCCAAAATAAAGTAGGGTTGCATTTAGGCAAGTCTCATTTGAGGTGTTGCATTTTAAAGTAAACATCCATCTCATTTCAAAACTTTAAATAATAATTAGGGAAGATACTTCCTGAAGTGTCTTAAATAAACAGCAGAGGGGCAAGTGTGGAGAGAATTACATTCAACATTTAAACATCTAGAAAAACTCGCTAAAAAAAAAAAAAATCCTCTAATCCACCTTCTGTTTTGTTTTGTAAGATACAGGGTCTCACTCTGTGGCCCAGGTTAAACTGCAATGGCGCAATCACGGCTCACTGAAGCCTCCACCTTCTGGATTCAAGCAGCCCTTCCATCGCAGCCTCAGCTTCTCCTGTAGCTGGAACTACAGGCACAAACCACCACGCGCAGCCTCCAAGCAACTGTTTTTTTTTTTTCACCAGAAAGCACAGGCCTTCCTCCAGATTCTTTCCCTGAATTTCCCTTTCCCTGAAACAACACCTGGACCCTGCCACCCCTCTGCCTGATTTCCAGGCCTGCGAATTTTTCTAGTAGTTACTTTGTGACCCTTCTCATTATGAACACTTCAGTTTTTCCTTTTGACCTCTTAAACTCTGCACATTGACCCATTCAGAAACCCGGAAAGCTCAGTGGAACTAGGCAGGGGGCAGACCAAGTCTGCCTTAGACCCCTGTCCAACTTCTATGGCACAGCTATGCTTTTTATCTCATGGCCACAGAAACAAAGGCTTGGAAATTAGTCAGACAAGGGCTCTAATCTTCATTCTGCTGCAACTGCCTGACTTGTTCAATTTAGTCTTTTGGAGACTCTTTTAATCTGCAAAATAAATGGCAGCAAATATAACATTAAACACATCCCAGGTTATTTAAGTCCCTCAATATATGCTTCGTTTTCTTCAGAAACAAACATACTCTTCTTACCGATTTGCACTCAGCTATAAAAATTACAGTTAAGGGAAATCTCGAGATAAACCATTTGTATGAATAACAGCTACTCTTGTAGTGATGTAAAGTCAGCTTGCATTAACCTTCAAAGCAGACTGTGAAATCGACTACCTTTGGAAATAGCCACGGACTTTGTGATGTAGTACCTGGGACACTCCTTAAACCTCTGTCTTCTCATCTTTTACAGACTATAAAAGGGGATGCTATTGGCTGGAGAAAGTAAAATTGCTTTCATAAAAAGTGGCGTGCCCTGAGGTAAAACAATGGAGGAACTGGAAAAGCTAATAGTCTCTGAGGATGGTTTTATAACTTCCTCAACTAGAATTCAGCAAATGCTTACTGCATAACAGTGTTGCCAACCGTGTGTTAGATGATGCAAAGACTCTGTCTCAGCCTGTCATGTACTGGAGGCAATAATTACATATTCGGAAATTATATTATTGATAAATCTTTGAAAACATGAAATTAGGCAATGGCGGGAACTCTCATAGCAATAAAATGGGGAATGGCACAAATCAGAACTACCACATTCTGGAGCTGGCTTATCAGTACACCACTGACTCAACCCTCAAAAATCTTAGTCTTGTGGATGGCCCAGTAGACTCAGTTAAATTCAGTGTCATTTCAATTTCAACAGGACAAGTACTAAGATAAAGAACCCACTAGGGGAGCATAAAGATGAGGTAAATGTAGGGGTTGCTTTACACTTTGATATCAAAACCTATTTCTGATTCTTATATTGACAATTTTTGAAAACCAAATGCTCCTGGAAATTTCTGTTATTCCATTTCGGTGCGTGGTAGGGAGATGTGACTTAAAGCTGTACAGCAACCCTTAGACAAAATAAGAGAGAACTCCCTTCTTTAGTTGAATGTTTCTCCTTTGGTGTGACCTAAAAATAGGTTTTCCTCATATGTTTTATTTTTAATGGAAAATAAATTTATCACTCCCAATGCTACAATGAGGTGTTATAATGTGAAGCTGGCTGTTAGCATGCACACTTGAACTTACACATCCTGTTGAATTCTGTCCCACGAAATATGAGTAGCTCTTGAATCCTGTGTGTATTTACTCAAAATGGCAGATTCTACCTGCTGTCAGTGTGGATAACCTACCTTTTCTCCCATCAACATTTTATTCCCTTTTACCAGCACAGAGCAACTCCAGTCTTCACTCTAGCCCTAGCTCCCCCTTCTCGCCTTGATTTAGAATGGATTATCTTGGTGCAGAAGAGGGATGCCTTCAAAAAAAGAATGGTGGCAAAGGGAACAAAAGAAGGATCCCTTCCCTCTGCTGTGCCTTATGGTGTGCCAATCACTGCCTTGCCGGGAACCCTGCTTTGACTTACTAAGGTTGTGCTGAGACCTGTGATGAGAACTGTTCAGCAAGGAAGACACGAAGAGAAGTTAACTCTTCCCTGCGCCAGAGTTCTTAGGAAATGTGTACTCAGGTTCCTGCCATTTTAATTATTTCTTGCATGTACTGTATTGGGAAATATTGTTAGACATAGTTGCTAAGTTCTGGGATCCTATTTCAAGAAGTTAATAAATTAATGAGGCTTAGTTGGCCGAGGAACCAAACCACTGTATATGTTTCTGATGAATGTGATGAACGCAGAGTTTGTTTGTACAGGGGATTGGTACTTAGATGGGAGACTGGCTCACAGCAATTGGGATTTTTTCTACATGTATTCCAAAAAATGTATTATTTCTCATAACATATTCCCCATGTCTCCTTTGGAATTTCCCCTGAATCTGTCTTAAACCTCTTGAGAATATTAGCTTCATTGCTTCACTCACATTTCATTTTGTAAAACACACACACACACACGCGCACACAAACCCACATACACTTAAACACCCACTGTGTTAACCAGCTTCATCATGTTATTTGTTCATCTTTAACTCTCTGCAAAAAGTGTATCTATTCTCGAAGGGTGAAAATGTGCACGGCTTAACTGCATGTATTTTAAGGGCACAGATGATTTGTTATTTTGTTTTGGTATCCACAATGTCTAATACTTAGCATTCTTAATAACATGTGTAGGAGGAAGGAAGGAAGGAAAGAAGGGAGGAAGGGAGGAAGGGAGGGAGGGGCTATGCAATTCTTTATTTTAAAAAGGAATTAGCTGCAGGTCTGTTAGAGTTTGCTTGAAAGAAAACATATGCTTGAAAGAAGACAGCCAACAGACACATGAAAAAATGTTCATTATCACTCACCATCAGAGAAATGCAAATCAAAACCACAATGAGATACCATCTCACACCAGTTAGAATGGCAATCATTAAAAAATCAGGAAACAACAGGTGCTGGAGAGGATGTGGAGAAATAGGAACACTTTCACACTGTTGGTGGGACTGTAAACTAGTTCAACCATTGTGGAAAACAGTGTGGCAATTCCGCAAGGATCTAGAACTAGAAATACCATTTGACCCAGCCATCCCATTACTGGGTATATACCCAAAGGATTATAAATCATGCTGCTATAAAGACACATGCTCACGTATGTTTATTGCGGCACTATTCACAATAGCAACGACTTGGAATCAACCCAAATGTCCATCAGTGACAGACTGGATTAAGAAAATGTGGCACATATACACCATGGAATACTATGCAGCCATAAAAAAGGATCAGTTTGTCTCCTTTGTAGGGACATGGATGCAGCTGGAAACCATCATTCTCAGCAAATCGCAAGAACAGAAAACCAAATACCGCATGTTCTCACTCATAGATGGGAATTGAACAATGAAATCACTTGGACACAGGAAAGGGAATATCACACACCGGGGCCTATTGTGGGGGTGGGGGGAGGGATAGCATTAGGAGATATACCTAATGTAAACAATGAGTTAATGGGTACAGCACACCAACATGGCACATGTATATATATGTAACAAACCTGTACGTTGTAAACATGTACCCTAGAACTTAAAGTATAATAATTTAAAAAAATAAGGAATTAGATATTGCTTTGGTTGAGTGCTTTCTCATTCTGACTGTTCATGTGAAACACCTAGGAAATTTTTTTTAATTTCTAAATTTCACTTCCAACCCAACAAAATAATCGTAAGTATACATAATATATTCTATAAGAGTTGTTTGTTCTGCATGTAAGAACCTCTTTTCAGGTCCCAGGGATACTTTGGCAAAAAGGCAAAACCCTAGCTGTCAAGTTTACATTTTGTGGAAAGGCTATTTTTAATAGAATGGCCAGAGAAGGTCTTGTTGAGATGACTGTTAAGCAGATACTCGAATGAAATCAATAAAGCATCCCAGTAAATATATTCTAAAATGTCCTCCTAATTCTTGTAGGAAAAAAAAAAATGGCTTATGTGAAAGGATTTGATAAAACATATTTTTTGTAGGATATGGTTTTGTTGTTAAGATATGTTTGTGAAAACTGTATGAACCATTTGAACAGAAGCAATTTGATTTATTGTAGATAAATGTATACTCCGTGACAAGGCCACTTTAAAAGCAAAGATTATCTTAAAACCCCATTGAAAAAGAAATATACAAGTCCCTAGACTTTCAACCTAACTACTGTTTCTATGATTAAAATGATAACATAAAAATAGCTCACGCTCTAAAATTATATTGTATAAAATTATGGATGCATAAGAATCAGTTTCCTCTGAGCTTTGATAATTACATTTTAAATAGAGTACTGACATGCTGTAATTATAATATTAAAATACTAAGATAATCAAAAGCTCAAAGGGGTATTCTGGGCTTCTGAAAGATTTTGTAAATGTCATTAAAACTTTGACTTTATTTCCATTATATCATAGGAAGATTATTATTATTCATGTGTTTCTGTTCACATCTAACTGGAAATCTTATTCACACAGAAAATTATTGCCATCGTATCTAACAACATTAATTTAGAAATTATAATTTCATACAATGCCATTCTTTTCTTCCAGCAGATTAAAAAGTCTCTTTACTTTCACTCTTTCTTCTTTCTTCCATTTCGGAGTTATTCTCTCTTTTCTAAATTCATTCAAATCTCTTTCCCCCTCCTTTTGTTTATATTCTTCTCCTCCTCTATATCCTTTGGGATTTTGTTCCATTAAATGTGTCTTTCTCTTGAATTTCTGATCTTTTTTTTTAATTATTTTTTATTATTATACTTTAAGTTCTAGGGTACATGTGCACAACGTGCAGGTTTGTTACATATGTATACTTGTGCCATGTTGCTGTGCTGCACCCATCAACTCGTCAGCACCCATCAACTCGTCATTTATATCAGGTATAACTCCCAATGCAATCCCTCCCCCCTCCCCATGATAGGCCCCGGTGTGTGATGTTCCCCTTCCCGAGTCCAAGTGACCTCATTGTTCAGTTCCCACCTATGAGTGAGAACATGCAGTGTTTGGTTTTCTGTTCTTGTGATAGTTTGCTAAGAATGATGGTTTCCAGCTGCATCCATGTCCCTACAAAGGACACAAACTCATCAACCCAAATGTCCATCAGTGACAGACTGGATTAAGAAAATGTGGCACATATACACCATGGAATACTATGCAGCCATAAAAAAGGATGATCTCTTTTTTTTATATTGGATTCCTCTCCTCTCCTCTCCTCTTCTTCCCTCCCATCTTGTCTTGTCTTGTCTTCTCTTCTCCCCTCCCCTCCCCTCCCTTCCCCTCCCCTCCCCTCTCCTTTCGAAGGTGGGTTTATTGTATGTTACAAAATCCGAAAGAAGTTGAAAGCAACCGAAGAGAGAACCACAATAGCTCCAGGGTCCTGGCAAGCACGAGTGTTGAGACTTTTACTTACATCTCTGCTTTTCCCCAAATGTGCACCAGATCCATTGGGCTGAGTTAATTATATTGACCCCTATGCATGATAAACTTGTATTGTTGGACCATGTGGAGCCTCTGTCTTTTTTTGGTTTTATATTTTCTTTCATTTTTTTTTGCCTCATCCTCACTTATTTCGGTTTCCCTTTCACCTCATGGATTCTTGCTGTAATGTGCTTGGAATAGTCCTTATATATACATGAATCTTTAGAAATATATAGTATTGTTTTAATTTCCATAATAATCAGGCCTAATATTTTTGTAACTTTTTAAATTGAATCATAATACTTGTACAGATTTATAGGGTATATGGTTATATTTTGATACATGCCTACAATGTGTATTAATCAAATCAGCGTATTTAAAATATATGTGACCTCAAACATTTATCATTTCTTTGTGTTGGCAACATTTTAGATCTTCTCTTCTGGCTATTTTGAAATCAATGTTAATTTCTTGTTAATTATAGTCACCCACCATGTTATTAGACACTAGAACTTATCCCTTCTATCTAGTTGTGTTACATTGGATATCTTCTTTTAATGTACATCTGCCAATTATCTTAATATTAATATTAGTTAATATTGAAAATAAAACAAAAGTATAACATTCCTAAGGAAACCACAACTGCTTGGATTATTATTATACCTCTTTTCATCATGCCATTAAGCTTTTGGGAAGGACTGGGAGCACCTTATGCTTATTATTGCTTATTTGCCATTCTATCTTTGGTCTTGATTCTATTTCTTATCTTGACCAAAAAGTCATCTAATAGGTTATCAGTGTCCTGAGTCACTAAACACCTACTTCTTGAACTCTGCATGTTTTCACATTATAGGTACCTTGTTCTTGAATTTTCCTTCCATAATAAGTAGCAAGTAAATTTCTTGCTTTACTTCCTATCCCTCTTCTCCATCTGAGTCTTCTTTACCATTCTCTTTTCATTAATCATAAGTTGCATTTCTTTATCCATTTTAATATAGTTTTCTCCTAGTTTTTATTCTTAGCTTCTCTTCAACTGCTAGTGCCTCAATTTCACTTAATACTTTCACTCATTTAGCTTTAAAAGTGTTCATTATTATTATTATTAAGGTGTTATTACTACTATTTGATAATAAATGTATTTCTTACCCTCATTTTTGGTTAAGTGTGTATGAAGATGAGGATTAGAGCCAAAAGAAATATAATTTATTGTTTCTAATGCTGTGCCATCAGTTTAATACTGTGTTCAAGGAAAAATGTGATGGTTGTATCAAGGAAAAATTACTACATATCCTTCTGTCAATTGAACTGCCCAAATAAAAATACCATTAATCCGGATGGTGAAGAATAAATAGAACGTTTCTCAAGGCATAGAAAGAAAGAACAATCACTCCAGACAGAAGCAATAATCTATGTAAAATTTAAACAATCAACTTCAGGATAATAATGCTTCAATCTACTTTTATGATCCTGTTTCTCTCCTATACTTCAGCCTTGCCTTTCTACCTATCTAATGCACTTTTCCATGAGGACAGCCAGGCAGACCACAAAATAAATACCTCCTCTGCCATTTCTCTCACCTGTACATATGCTTTCTACCTCAGGTTAATGACCTCATTCTCCCAGCCATCTAATGATTTTTGGAAATAGCTTTAACTTCCTTTATCTCACCTACTCTATTCAGTAACTTACCCAGTATTATGAAATTTTTAGTCTTAATGTTTTTTGCATCCATTTTTTTTCTTTCAGATTGTATCTATTAATTCATTTATTCATTAATTCATTAATCACTTTCTGGGAGCCTTCTAGAATACTACCACTGTAGCTTCCCAAAGCCACAGTGATGAACCAACCAAGCAAAATTCCTACTCACATGACTTTACATTTCAAAATAATAAAGTGAACAAATACAAATACTGAGTAATTTTTCTGCATATGTTATGGGCAGAAATACCAATTCTTCAGTGTCACTTGCTTAGAAAGGTTGTCCAGAGAAAGCAGATGACAAAGTACAGAAAGAGAATCAGTTAAGAAACTGTGGCCGCTGATACATGGGCACACGTCCTGGTAAAAATCTCTCAGTAGCTATACATATGTAGCACTGTGCTAGCCCCTGGGCATGCCAGGATGTGCTACCACAAATCAATGGTAAGTATATCTCTTCTCCCCATTCTTCCTGTTCTCCAGTTTTCCCTTACTATTTTCAACTCCACGAACTCTGAAGAAGGCTCACAATTTAGCAGATGCTGAGGAAGTAGAAGGCGTTTTTACAATCACTTAAAAAATTGTTAAATATATAATTTCTGTCATAATATAAGGATAAAACACAAGATGAAAATATGTCATTATTTGATGGAAACGTTACATATCATAGATGTTTATTAAGATTTTTTCAACACAAGATTCAAAGTTCTGAAAGACCTGTCTGGCTTGCAAGAACTCAGAAAAATTTTCATTGAAAGAATTCTGACAAGTGACCCCACAGAAGTAGCAGTGACCCTAAACTTCACAAAATAGCTATTTAGAACTTGCTACAGAGGAACATCCAGTTTTGTCAATGTAAATAAACCGAGATACATTAACCATGGGAAACTACCATTTTAAGATGAACTGTAAATTAAGAGTTCAACTTTCTTCCACATTATCCCTGAAGTACAAATCATGGAGGCACAGGAGAAGACAATTAACAGGTTTAATAGAGTAAGAACTTTGGTAATGAATGTTTTATTCAAAGGTAAACAAATCAGTTTTATAGGTAAGAAAGACTATTGTTTGTTTTTCATTTATTTGTTTGCCTCCTTAATTTTATGCTCAACCTCACCTATAGAAGGCACCAAACTAATGTTTTTACCAACAGGACTACATCAGTGTCATAAAGACATTGTACTGTCCTTACTATGATTATTTGGCTCTTATATAATTTACTCTGGTATAAATCACAAAATGCAGTCTCTTCAGAAGCAACAATTTGCCTAAATGGTACTCTTTTTTTACAATATTTTTTATTTACAAGTAATAATCTTATTTAAATTTGATTTACTAATTTTAGTAAAAGAAAAAAGGAGAGGAGTAATATTGGGTTTCATTAACTTCTTTTTTTTTTTCTTTTGAGATGGAGTCTCACTGTCGCCCAGGCTGGAATAGAGTGGTACGATCCCAGCTCACTGCAACCTCCACCTCCTGGATTCAAGCAATTTTCCTGCCTCACCCTCCTGAGTAGCTGGGACTACAGGTCTGTACCCAAATGCCTGGCTAATTTTGGTATTTTTAGTAGCGATGGTGTTTTGCCATGTTGGCCAGGCTGGTCTCAAACCCCTGACTTGAGGTGATCTGCCTGCCTTGGCCTTTCAAAGTGCTGGGATTACAGGCATGAGTCACCACACCTGTTTCATTAACCCTAAAGTTAAGGATTTCATTAACTCTAAAGAAAAGAAGTGGTGTCTGTATAAGAAACACCAGGACTTAGGGATTTAAAAGTGTGCTAGCTTCTACCCAGCCACTCTCCATTTCTGTCCCTTCTTCACTGGGCATTGGCAATAGTATCTTCTCCACACAGCTTTATACCATACGTTTAGAACATGACTGTAGGCTGTGCTAGGTCTGCATCACCCTAGATAAGCATTGATATACTTTGTACTCTCCCTACAGGTATCAGAGGGGTGGCTTACAGAATGCTTTCCATTACAGAGTTAGTATGGAAAATCTAGAGAAGGATTCTGATTGGCCTGGATCCAGTCATACTATACACTCTTGCATTGAGAGGAACAGGATATACTTGAGTCCTAAGTTAGTGGCAGTGGTGAAACGCTATGATTTGCATACAGAGTCACAAGGAGTTTTGTAGGGATGGATAGGTGTGCTGGCGAGTGGACTGCAGGAACAGAACAAATAACATATGGTCTATAGTGCAATTTGAAAATATTAGAGTATGCTTTTATAGTAAAGTTATTGAATAAATTCATATTCTCAGTATATCATGTAAATTCCTTGTTTTGAAATTTAAAATATTCTACACAAGTACAGAAGGGAGATCCTCTAATATTTGAAAATCCTATCCTCATTGCTATTGTTTTGATCGTGCCATTAAGTGCTACCACATGTGAAGGGCTCTTTTTTGGTCTCTTACCTCAAGTAGAAACCTATTATCCTTCACAAAATTTAGAATGTAAAAGAGAAAGAAATAATTCACCTTTGACATATATGCCCCAATTTCTAGTCTTGTTATTTCTCAAATTTCTTTGAAGTTGGGCCTCACCTTGACCATTGGTATTTCCCTTTTTTAAAATTATTATTATTTTCAATTTTAGCTACTTCCTATACTCTATTTGTTACAAACAGTGTTCTCTGACACCTATGTAACTTTTACAGCCTTTTTGAGAGCTCTTTTGTTCCATTTGGGATTTAAATTAATGCTTGGTAAGACTATGTTATCCATCAGATCTCTCTGTGCCTCAGACTCCCAAAACTGTTTTCTTCTCAGAAGAATTGTTCTGCTAGTGTCCAGTCCTCTCATCATATAAGATCTTGGCACATTATTGTAAACACCTCTCCTGAACTTTTAAATGGAGTCAGACAGCCAAAGAGAGCAAATGAATAAGCTTTGGGAAACAGCCTAAATCTAGAATTCAACCTTAGCATCTTCCTCCTTGCTCATTCCAACTATTGGATCTGCTTTCAATGTGTCCGGTCTTTCATTTGTGGATTCATATTCCAGTTACTGATACCCATCTCATCCTTACCCTCATGCTGGCAACCAATGATGCCACTTCTCTGTGTCCCTGATTTTTGTTGGTCTTGCTCCCTCCTCAGACTCCTCTTAAAGATTTATTTTTTCACTTTCTCTGTTTTACCTCAACTCTACTTCCAGCTAGGAGACAGTGCTCACTCAAATTGAATCCAGCCCAGCCAGACCAGCCACGATCTTTCTGTCACAGTCTTATACAGAATCAATATGAATTTTTGCTGATGTTAGCATTGTCACCTTAGGAGCTGTAATTTTCTAAGGCTTCCTGTGAGGACTAATCAGTATAGCTACCAAAATCTTAGAAAACTACAGACCTCATGATGACTATCACTATCATGGAAATAGGAGCTATGATGTCCCAAGTCCATTTCAATGAGTACATTTTATAAAAATGTATATAGAGAAAATAAACCCCTTCTCCACATGTGTAGTATTAAAAAATTCCTTCCCATTTCAGTTTCTTCCTCTCTCCAAAACAACCTTTATATTCTATAATGTATTGTAGAATTTTCAATGGAAAAGATGAAGGGAGTATACTTGTATATCTGGCCTTTAGTTCAATTGTGGTGATGGGCAAAGGAATTCTTGGCACCTTGACAGCTGTGTTGTTTACATGTAAGAGAAATGTTTAACTTACAATAACTTTAATGCAAAGACCATGCTAAAGGATCCAAACTCTAACTCTAATCGTCAAAAGACACTCTAAAAGCATTCATAAGAAAATTCAAGTTATCTGTGGAAGATACTCTCAGTGGGTGAAATATATAAAATGTTAGAAAGCTTTAAGAGGATTTAAGGAGAAAAAGGGAAGAGGAGTTCATATTCAGCTGAGTGTAGAATATCTCATAGCTTTAAAACTTTTGCCTTAAGCTCAGGACAAATACAATTCAGTCCAATTCCAATTGAGCATCCTCCTTTTAAGGTTTTCTCAGCAAATAATACTGTCTTCATATGGCCAAGGGCCTTTCCAGGAGAACAGGTAACCACAGGGACAGGAGGTAGATACATTCTAGGCAGAAAAGGGCAGGCCCCTGGTGAAAAGCCCACCCTCAAGCTGAAAAGCCTGTAACTGCAGCACAAAGTGAGAATTTGTATCCTTGTTTTCCCATTTGAGTGCTGTCTTTCCCTAAACCACCCATGCCTACCCCCACCTCCTCCCCTGCCCCACTCCCCAACCTGTGCCCATAAATACCTCATACTCAGTTGGAGAACAGCAGAAACTACAGCTGGATGTCGGAGAGAAGTGTCTTGGCTTCAGAGGGACAGCCTGACAGTGTAACTTTGGAGAATAATCCAGCTGCTGTAGATGGTCAGACTTCAGGTATCTACTCACCTCCTCCCCTTTTCAGCTTTCCATCCCCTTTTCAGCTCCCAGTGAGAGCCGCTTTCATTGGCAATAAAGTCCCCAACATTTACCATCCTTCAATTTGTTGATGCGACCTCGTTTTTCCTGTATGCCAGACAGGAGCTCAGGAGCCACGAGTGCAGATACAAACAGCTGTTACACTGGCCCTTTGCCCTTGCTGGCACAGGGCGGCCAACTCATGCGAAAAGGCAAAGAGTCCACTCAGCTGTTAACACTTAAGCCATCCGCGGTCAGCAGAGCTAAAAGAGCACTGTAAAAAACGCCCTTTGGGGCTTCAGAGGTTGCAGGCACCCCCGCCCTGGAAAGTGCCGCGGGCCGCAGGGAGTTCGCTGGCTGGTTCCGGTGCTCCTGTACTCCAGTTCCGGTCTCATTTGCTTGCGCGCTCCCTCCTGTTAGGAGCTGAGAGCCCTGGGCTTGGTAAAGGAGGCACACCTGTCAGGAGTCCCGTGAATGAGTCAGTGAAACATCCTGCTTCATTGTCAGGGCCTGAGTGTGGGCATCTCAGGACCTTCTCCATTCTCCTTGTGCTCCAGGCTGCTGCCTCCAGTGTCCTGGCCTCCAGATGGAAGAATGCATGTGACACCTGGCAATTCCATAACTGTTTCTGGCTGAAGAACTCATCTATGAAGTCAGGAAGCTCAGCCTAAGTGTACTCCAAAACTGCCCTTTCCTAAGGATTCCAAATCTCACATCCATCTTTTTGGAGCTGGGAATAAGTGTTTTCACCTGGGTATCTGGGCGGGGGGGGGGGGGGGGGCGGGGGGCGGGGGATACTGCACATGTGGCTGAATGACCAACCCTAAATTACCAATCCAGAAAAGATCATTAGAGATTACTTAGAGAAAGTCCTTGTTTTACAGATGAAACAACTGAAGCCAAAAATAGTAAAATGATTTATTCTCAGTGATCTAGTAAGTTAGTCACATGGTGGAACTCAACTCTTCAGAGCTTGTTCCACCAGATCACCCTGCCTGCTCTATTTTTTCTTTTAAATGATCAGAGCAGATTTGTTTCCAAAATAAAACTCTTCCACTAGCTGACATTTTAAGAACATGAAAACATTTAAGTAATAAAATATTACCAAGCCCTCAGTAATGTGGCCTTATTTACAAAAGAGCAATAGTCAGTGAAGGGTAATCTCCTCCCACTGCACTATAGTCATAACTTTATTAAAGCATTTGTCATGCTCTATATAATAATTATTCTCTATGCCAGTTTTGCTGTATGTTAATGTTAGTTTATCAGGGACGTGCCTCATTCATGCATAACTCAATAATGTCCAACAGAAAAACAGAGTGTGTGTGAGCGGTTTAATACATGTATGGTACATAAATAAATGAATGGATACCTATATGAATACATGGAAAATGTGAGAAAGAAAGTTGCATATGGAGGTGGAATCATGCTATAAGGAGCAGATATAACCAGGACAGGATTGATGTGGGCTTGATATTTGAGTAAGGAATAGAACTGTGAGTTTATATATGGTCTTGCATGACCATGCAAAATTGTATAACCTATGAATTCAATAATCTGTTCTCACAGCTTGATGTACAGCCAATAATGTTACCTATACCATGAGTTCCTTTTCAATACTGTAGGAAAAAGCCAGTTTTTATTTTCCATGTCTCCCCAATAATCATTCAAGTGTCAACTAAGTAGAAGATTATGTGTTTTTATTTTTTCATGTGAATGGGCACAGAGGACATGAACAAACTAAAGATTGTGATACATTTCAGGATGACAGAAGTCTACTGTGGTATGATTTATGGATTGCTATTGGGAGAAAGTCACAAATATCACAAGGAGAGAGGTCTTGAGGGGAGGTTGGAGTCATTTTTCACAGTCTTGTCCTTAGATTCAGAAGATTTATTTAAATAGTGAGTTTTGGGAGTAAGGTAGTAATGGAAGTGATTGATTGAACTACTGTCTGTCACATCCTTCAAATCACTCCTCAAACCAACAAACACACATTAAATATATCGACTTTTGATTTCGCCCAAAGTAGAGAAAATCTTCTACAAAAATACAGTGGCCTTTTGGAAGTGGATAAATCTTTCAGAGTGGGTTTTGGTGCCCTAGAATAGGATCCTTCTCTGTGGCACTAGTGGTGGTATGGGGTGTGACTACTGGTTGTTATCCCCTATCCTCATGCTTAGAGCTTGGGGTATATATACCTTCTTCTTCACACAGAGGCAAGGAAGAGCAGGAGAAAAAAGGCAAAACAAAACATAGCTATCCATGGGATTAACGTTTCAGTATTAACAAAGAGGTTGGAAAAATTCTCAGCACGAAAGCGTATGACCAAGTCACTCAACCAAGGTATGTGGCGCTATAGCAAATAATGATGATTTAGGGAAGAAAACAGAACATAAATAAATCTTTATTAGTGTTCTATGACAGAATCAAGATGCTCTTGCACTAATGTAAGAACAACTTACACTGAGAAAGGAGCAATGCAGGGACTTCATGGTATTGAAATTAGTCAACATAATTAAAAATCAAGAGAAAGTAAAAAAAAAGATTAGAATTTTCTTAGAACATGGTTAAAAAAAGAGATATGAAAATTTTTGAGGAAAAAAGCAAAGAGAATCAGTCCAAAGGACTAATAGCTCTCTACTAGTACTTCCAGAAAAAGATGACAAAAAATTATAGGGAGATTAATTGTAGAATGCAAACAAAAATATGATTTTTAGACTGAACAGAACCACTGCATACTGAGAATTTACTTAATGATTATAATATACATTATTTGGTTGATGTTGACACCAAAAACCAACACTTTACCACTACACAATATATGCATGTAACAAAATTGCGCTTGCATCCTTTACCTTTATACAACTAAAAAAATGAAAAACAGCTGGTACATGATGTTGAAATAAAATTTCAAAATACTATATATGACATTGCCATTTACTTACCAAATCTGAAAACAGAACAAAGTAGACACTGTCCTTTACTTCCCTCTCCTTCTTACTGAGAAGAATCTGAATTTGTTCAGATATCTAATGGGAAGCAATATCTTAAGACAAGTTCAGTGCCCTTTCAACCACAGGAGATAAGTCTTTTACTTGTTTAATGATGGAATGAAGATGTTTGCCCATTATGACCAATTAAATGAAAAGGGAGAAGTTGGCTACAGGAGATTATGTGAGAAATACTTTTTTTTCCTAAGAGAAAGAGAAAGGGGAAGAAGAGGAGAAAGAGAAAGGGGAAGAAAAGGAGAAAGAGAAAGGGGAAGAAGAGGAGAAAGAGAATGAAGAAGAGGGTGAAGAGTAAGAGGCAAGAGGAAGAGAAGGAGGAAGAATATGATTATAGCTTAAAGGATCTCAGAAAAACTAGCTCCAAACCTTCAAATCAACCCCAGAAGCATCTACATTTATATTTTGTTTTATGTGAAACATATAAAGACCTTTTATGTTAATTAAATCTTGTATCCTTTAGTTGCATATAAAAAGAACCTAATTACTACAGTCAAGGCTAAAGAGAAGCTCCAAAAGTTTTGAAGCTGGTGGGGGGATGACCCCAAAGAAATTAGAATGAGATGAACATGATACCTTTTTTCAGGATCACTAGGTACTTAATGATAAAGAAATACTATCTCAAAAGTTTTGTGATAAACAGTTTTGAAACTGGGATTCTATAACCTATTAAACGATCAAATATGAAGCTATGCAACATTTTTCTCTCTTATACATTTTTCTTGACATAATTATACAATACTCTATATCAGCAAAATGAAAAAGGAATCTAAGAACTGAAGATGACAAATCTAAGCAAATTGGAGAGAAGTGAGAGAGAGGGAAAAAAATATATCCCAAATGACAGCTGTGCAGTAGTCATAATAAGCAATCTGTACAAAACTGACCTTTTATCAAGAAGCTGCAAAATCCTAGTGCTGTGATTTAAAAAGCTGCATTTCTTCCTTCAATGAGATAAAGATAAGCAATTAAAAATTCCAGAAATAACAAAATGTATAAGAAAATATGTTCCAAAAGTGGCATGATTTTTATTCAATGATCAAATTTAAGAAAATGAATTTTATTGAATCTTGGTGATTTTAAGATCCTCCTTTGAACAGCACAGAACTTATTACTTGGTATTGCTAAGAAAAGCTCCTGTTGTTCAGTCTTCAGCAGAAATGGTTTCTCAAACTTAGCACTATCGACATTCTTTGAAATGGTGGAATATCCAGTGTGATATTTGGCAGCATCCCTGGCCTCTAGCAGCTAGATGTTTTTAGCACTCTAGTTGCAACGATCTCAGATGTCTCCAGTCATTGCCAAATGTCCCTTTGCAGTGGGAGCTTGGGAGTCAGAATTGCTCCCAATGGAGAATGATTACTATAGGAAAAAAAGGACATCTTTTTAAAAAAATCTAAAAAGACAATATAAATGTTCTAAATTTTGAATACATAAAAGTAGGGTCACAGAGAGAAGATGAGTAATGATGTGTGAGCAAAGAAATAGATGGAAGTAAAGGATATATTGTTTCTTGTTCTGTAGAAGGAAGATGAGAAACTAAAGTTCTTGAACTGATATAGATATCAAGGTAATTCTTAAATTTCTAGACCATCATTGACAGACTAAAAACAACTATGTAAAGTTTAAAAAGTCATCGGGGGAAGGAGGTATGATTGCAGGAGGTGATGTGGGTAAAGTATTTTTCATAAGAGATAATAATAAATATATGTGAAGATTTTCAAATCAAGAAGTAACTGTTTATGCAAATAATGTAGAGTAATTTCTACCCAACACACTAAATGTAAAAAGTCAGGTAAGTTTTCTCTAAAGAAGAAAAGTTTGACTTTCTGCTTTTTTTGCTGTCTATATGTATGTATATGTTTATATATGCCATTATTATAATTTAAAACATCTTCTAAACAATGTATTTTATTTGCCTTTAAATATATCTTAGTATCTACCTTACTCAAATGACCTCTGGGGATTAACTACTATAGTTTTCATGGTAAAGACAGTGAACAGGATAATTTTCAGATCAATTTCTGGTACTTTTCCCTTTCCAAATTACCTGGGCAACATTTTTCCAAAATGTTTGTGGGACATTGTGGTTCAATTTCTTGCCTGTTTGACCTGGCTAATGTGTGAACCCTTTTTCTACCCATTTAGCCTGGCTTGACTTCCTGTCAATCAATTTCCAGGTGTCCATGAGATAACCAAAGCTTGGGGCACTAAAGAGCTCTTAGGGAACCCTGCATACTCATTTGGCCCTCATATTAGGGGTCAGCAGTTCAGAGTGAACAGGATCTGAGAGCTCAAATGAATAGGATATAGCAACAGTCCTTAGGCGTTCATTCTGTAATCTTTGCTGGCAGAGCCTTTAAAGATAGCTAGGAGAGTTAATTATGCAAATTAAATTGGCTGAATCTATTTATAGCAAGGCAGAACTGGACAGAGCCCTGGGCATAAACATTCACCTGGCATCCCCTCCCACAAGTAACTTGACACCACTACAGACCCTTTGTGATCTGGATATGTTTGTCCAGTAATTAATGAAGGACAAGAAAGTTTATCTTGAATATGAATCACAGATAACTGAAAACACTAGACAGAATCAAAAAGCAGTGAACCTTCTCTGTAATATTTAATGTTTGGTGAATGTCAGAAGTATTTCTGAAGCTCTGAAATACTTTCATAAAATATATATACACATAAAGGCCTGCCTAAACACAAAACACGAACACACACGTCTGAGCTCATTAAATACAATTCAAAATATATACATATATTTGTGTATATATAGATGAACTAACATGTATGCATATGTATATATGTTCTGTAAGCATTTATGATATGTGTATGTAGAGAAAGAGACCACACACTGTTGGTGCTAGTATAAATTTTTCAGTTATAATGTCTCTAAATTAAATTTTGGTACATAATATTATATCTGTACATATTTTGAGGTACATATGATAATTTAACACATTCATATAAATTTTAAAGATCAAATCAGTATAACTCGGATGCTCATTACCTTAAATATTTGTCTTTTCTTTATGCTAGAAACATTTGAATTATTCCCTTCTAGCTATTTTAACATATACACTAGATTACTGCAAACTACAGTCATCCTACTGATCTATCAAACACAGGGTCTTACATCTTCTATCTAACTGTATATTTAAACCCATTTATCAAAATCTCTTCATCCCCCCCCAGTACTAACATAAATTTAACAACATCTAGAAAACAGCATGAAGTCATTTAGAAACTTTTTAAATGCTTATTTATTTTGGTAGTGTGTTCACACTTCTAGAACTCTGTCTTAGAGAAACAGATTAGCTACAAGGTAGTTATGCATCAATATTCATCATAATCCTATTTAAAAATTTCAATGTAAATGCCCATAATTGGAAAAAGGATAAATAAAGAAGTCATAGTACATCCTTAAACATAATAGAACGTAGGGTGTTTGTGTGTGTGTGTGTGTATGTGTGTGTGTGTAATCATGTGGGAAAATTTTATAGCATATATTAAATAAAAGGTTATAGAAATATTAATTCTCATATACCCCCAGCACACACATCCACATACACACACATAAACAGGGGGAAAAGAATCTTCTTTAAATATTAGCAGTAGATTAATAGTTGCTTTTATTTTCCTACAAGTACTTTTTTCTTAATTATTATACAATGAGCATATATCACTTGTGTAATGAGAAAAACGGCCATTATTTATAAAATAAGACTAAAAAACCTAGTATCTTTCTGAAGTATTTGGGTGTTTTTTGTTTGTTTGCTTGCTTGTTACCAACATGAAATATCTTTTAAAGAAAGATAAAATGGGAAATACTTCCTTTGAGCCAAAAATGCACATGTTAAAGTAAATAAAAGCATGAAGTTTTGAATAGCGATTGGCATTATTTTAGCAATTTAATCATCTTATTTTTTTTAGCCAGTTATTTTTGCCTTTGAGATGGCTCAGAAATTAAATGACCTTTCTAACTAAACGTATTCAGATATAATCACAGGTAACGATGATATTATGTAAGCTCAATAGCTACAGTATACTTTAAAACGTGCATTCCCTCAACTAGCAATTTTCCCAATCAGCTTTTCATTTTACTGTGCCACAGTCCTTTAAAACCCCAATCATGGAGGTGGCTCTGGAGAAAAAAAAAAGGCTGTTCTGTTTGAACTCAGTAGGTAATGAATGTTCAAGGACTGAATGTGCTTTTTGCTCTCAGGAGCTCAGTGTGCTTTCACTGTTTTGCAGTCATTTTCTTCAATTCGATGCAAATACTTGTAATTTCCCCCAGAAATAAATGCTATTAAATGCCCTATTTCTCTCTTATATGTCAGAAATATTATACCCCACAATAGGCTGTATTTTTGACAAAATTAAACATCTACATTCTAAGCCACAGACAGACCCCCAGATAACCAAAGTTGTCAACTAGGAATAAATAAAGCTTCCAACATGCTGCAGATAAATTAGTAATGACAAGTAGACATTTTTGTATGACAGCTACCATCCCCTTTCATCTCCACTGCTGTACCTGGCTGTTTTAATTTTTTATGTAAATAAATAACTTACCAGTTATCACCAAAAGGAATAGAATGAAAACAAGTAATATGATCACTTTCTAAATGTTAATCTTGTCTAATTTGTGACAGCTTGTTCTAACCACATATATGAAGGTAGAAAATACAGCTTCATCTGTAAAGGAATGTTGCTTGGATTTCCTCTATTTCAGATTGAGTGAAAATTGCACAGTGATTACTGGAGGCCCTTGAAAATGCCTCGGGATTTTTTTTAGAGAGTATGAATCTATATTAGTTTAGGTGTTAATTGAATTAATATGTAGAGAAAGTCAAGAAAGAACAGATTGAGAAACTGGTCCTAAATTAGAAATAATTACTTTTATAGTTATTTTAAAGTTCTTATTAATCTTCAGAAATGAATGTAGTGTGACATTCTGACCTTAGGAAAGAGCATACACATTTATACACAGAACACATACAGGACTAGCAACTCCAAGGTGAATGATCTTTCTAGGATTCCAACAACCAATGTATAGTAGATTTAGGAATGGCAATCTAGTTAGGAAGTTCCATATCCCAGATAATGAAACCATTGTGTTGTTCATACTTCTCATTTCAAGAGACAATAAAACGAATGAACTAAGAAAGACTTTGTTTTTCTTAAATGTCACTTTGACACAACAACTTTAAATGCTTTGCAAATGTTAACTCATTTAATTTTCACAAGAACTTCCTATTAAAGGGGAGGAAACCAAGACATAAGAAGTTTAATAACTCAGGTGGTGTCACAATTAGAAAATAGCAAACCTGGAGTTCAAAACCAGGCAATCTAAGTCCACAGAATGTAGCCATTCTCCTCACCTCTGTACCATGCCATGTCTTTCACACTGCCTGATGGTTTTTACATAGTTTCAGGGAGCCCAGCAGATGCCATCTCTGATTCTGTCATGGAATATCACTTCCATTTGCTTTATGTAATGACTTCATTGTATAAAGCACATACAATGATGTAAAACATTGAAAATCATTATTTTACAAAAATGATTTCTTTTTGAGAAATCCCAAACCCTACATTGCACGCATTCATTTGCACTATAGCTAGCTATTTATAAGTACTACTCAATACAGACTTTTGGCTGACTCTAGGAAAATGGCAGGAGTGATGAATAGTGGAGGGATCCGAAATACCTTTTCATGATAGAATGCTCTTTTGTCCTTTAGATTGTTTTTGCAATTTCTTTTATAGTGGTATGGTTGAGGTATTTAAGGTTAGGAGGACGAAGGGAAGTTGGAAGACATTTGTATTTACTGGCTCTGCAGCCAAATGTCAAGCACTAGGTGTTGAGTCTGTGCAATGTCTCCCAACTGACGCCGACATGAATTTCCACAAAGATAAAACAGGAAGGAGAGACTGTGTACACTCCATCCTTTTACGTCTGCTCTTGGATTTTCATTTTCACTACTTAATTTCTTTTAGATTTTGGCAGACTACCCATGTTTTACTTTTTGACTGAATATAGAACTTTCTTAATCTATAGATTATGTGGATTCAAAGAAAATGTACCTAATATTTGTGATATGCACAGAAATATTTACATAAAATCTAGCTCTAGACACTAGTGAGGCTCCTCAGTAAGATTTTACCTTAACATATGACATTCTTTATCTAACAACCAGGCCTGAAAGTGGTTCATTTATATTATCATAGTAAATGCTGTGTTGGGCATACTACAGAGTTGTCCAAATGGTTGTACAGAGAATGAGTGTTAATTTTGGTAAGAAAAAAAAAAAGTTGATTCAAAATAGTCTTTTTTTTTTTTTTTTTTTTTTTTTTTTTTTTTTTTTTTTTTTTTTTTTTTTGAGACGGAGTCTCGCTCTGTCGCCCAGGCTGGAGTGCAGTGGCGCGATCTCGGCTCACTGCAAGCTCCGCCTCCCGGGTTCACGCCATTCTCCTGCCTCAGCCTCCCGAGTAGCTGGGACTACAGGCGCCCACAACCGCGCCCGGCTAATTTTTTGTATTTTTAGTAGAGACGGGGTTTCACCGTGGTCTCGATCTCCTGACCTTGTGATCCGCCCGCCTCGGCCTCCCAAAGTGCTGGGATTACAGGCGTGAGCCACCGCGCCCGGCAAAATAGTCTGTTTTGTAATTGCATATAAACAGAACTGTAGACTCATTTTCAAGATGTAATACTTTTTTCCTGTCACCAGAATATTTTAAACAAACCACCACTTTAATATGCAGTTCAAGTTCAAATTGTGTATTTTATTGCTAGATAACATAATGTTTCTCTTACAGTGCCCAGTTTACTTCTAAAGAATAGATTGCCAGCTAATTTTTATTCCCATTACGTCTAAAATTTACAAGGATGTTTATAGTTTTGAATCAGTGCTATTCTGTCCAGGTTTGTATTTCTGAAAGGATGTTAGTAAAGGAGATCATCGCAAGTTCTTGAGACTATTCCACCATGCCAAGTGTCAAAAACATATTGTTCTCTAATTACAGGTAATAACTATTTGGTAAGTAACAAAGACATGAATAATCAAGTTAATATGCAGTAAAAATATGACACAGAAAAGAATAGAAGGTTATCACAGAAAAGTATGAATTCAATATTCACAAAACTTAAATTAACAATAAGCTAGTACATAACATGTACAAAGATAATACGTGCAGCTGCTTACAGAAATTGCTTATTAAATGTTGAAAATGAAAGTAAGAAATCTTATTTCATGTGAAGTACCAATATATCTATTAGGTACAGAGGGGAAGAATGCCATGAACCACTGCATAACTACATAAACTTCAACAAAAGACAGCTATAGCAAAAGTTAAAGCCCGAGATAGGTAGCTCCTTCTTTCATAGTACTCACTGTCCTTCTGTGAATATAATTTACCACTAGCAAAGGAAGAACATGCCAGTCACATGTTTCTTAGGCTGCAGAACACTTGAAAAGAATCTTAAAATACAGTGGTTACCATTGTCATCCAGTGTGTACTTTTGCTGAAAATATTTTTAGCCTACATAGCTTACTATAGCAAGTGCTACAATTAGGATAGCTTTAAAATAATAGCTATCTATTTGTGGGAACTGTGTAATGATGCTCAAACTACTGGAATGTGATAACAGTCCTACTGGCTCTTGACCACGACAGATCATAATATATGCTGATAACCGAATACGACCATCATGGTTTTCCCTGCATCGTGTATTTAAATGCTCAGAGAGAGCAAGTAATCATCTCTCTGGCACCACTGGCTAATAAAGTCTTAAACTTAAGCAAGTTTCCCAGATAAGCCGTGTATAATTCTTTAAGCCCTGATATTTGTCTGTTTAAAAATCACATTCACTTTTATTAAAATTTTCTCAGGTACATTTCATATTTTCATGAAATTTTTATTATATTTTTTCACATTATACTCACACTTTTGGAAACTACTTATTTGGGGTAAAATAAAAACATTTCAGCCAGATTCTAAGGGCTTCAGTGTATTATAGTATCATAATTAAAATGGTAATATGATAACTTCGAATTATCAAGAAAAAATTAAATTACAACATACGCGATCTTGTTAAGGAGCCATATAGTATGTAATTCATATTAGAAAGGCAAATATGCTTTTAGTAGTCTTTCTGATTTTTTTTGTTGTTGGTGGGTATTCAGTCATCACTGCTCCCTGCTGACAGGGCCCCAATATCCAACAGATCCTCCCATTGTTCTAATCTTCAACTTCAACTCTTCCATGGGTCTAATATAAGACAATTAAAGTTATTCTAAAAATCTTTCCTATGGGGTAAGTTATACAAGCCAGAAAACACTAACTTTGCTTCCATTTTCAGTGGTCGTCTTGTTCCTTTTGGCATGTTAGGAATGGCTGCAAGGCCAAGGTGAGAGGAAGCGTGCACAATTAGGATCACAATTATTATCTGGGTCATGGTAATGCTTCTGCTTCAGATACTATGCTAGCTATATAATTAAAGAGGCACAATACAAGGCAATGAGGATATATGCACAAGGATATATCTAAAAATGTTGATTCTGAGAAGTGTAAATTTGTAAATTGACATAATTGTAAGTAAGTTTAAGAGTCAGGATGATAATTAAAACGGGATTAAGGGGCTGTCTAAGTACTTGAATGACCAGATAAACTATTCCAGGTCCCTAATATAGCAGAGCCAAGAATCATTTTGAGAAATTAAATAGACGCCCTAACTTGCAAAGCAAACTCAAAATTTACTATACCATAACATGCATAAAACCATAATATGCAACAAAATTATCTAAGCTCAGATAGTTTTAACCAAAGCTCACACTTTCAGATTCATGTTTCCCAAGATAAGACCAGAGGCAAACCCTGAATGACCACATGTGCTCCAAAGTAAGACCGCTGACTATTCCAACAACTTACTGAGCTTACAAATTCTGCCTTTTC
This sequence comes from Macaca nemestrina, assembly GCF_043159975.1. NCBI lineage: Eukaryota > Metazoa > Chordata > Mammalia > Primates > Cercopithecidae > Macaca > Macaca nemestrina. Next base: position 88,706,228 of record NC_092140.1, read on the forward strand.
ATGCCTAGACAGCACTTACTAGTTTCCATTCTGCAAAAGCTTCTGTAATTAATCCCGATTCCCAAACCTTAGAAAGATCATTTTCTAGCTTCCTCTTTTGAGATATATTGACTTCATCAAGATGATGTTATTCTTGCTCATACAGATTTACAGATTTCAGATTTGTGTAATCAACAGGACCTTTGGTAGCCTCTAAGGTCATCGACTCTTCATTTGTTTATTTAACTCGGTTGTGTAAGATAAAGGCTGAAAGCGACTGGTGGATATGGCTGCATAGATCTGATAAAGAAAACTGACAAGCAGTTTCATTGACCAGTGGGGAAATAACCTCATTTTAATGGACTTAAGAGAGAATAAATAGTGAGAAATTAGAGAAAGTGACCACAAATTATTTCAAAAACTTTGCTATAAAATGAAGTTAAAAAAAAAATAGCGAGAACTTGGTGGGGGTATAATTTAGCATGTTAGTGTTGTGATAGGAAAAATTTAAAAAGAGAAAACAGTAATGCAAGGGAGAAAGGGGAAAATCTGAGGAGCAAAGTACTTGAGTTGAGAGAGAAAAAGGTCAAATTGAGGTGCTACCGTTACAAAGGAGTATGACTTGTTCCCAGAATATATGGTTATAAGTGTAGACAGGTTGGTTGCTTTGGTGCATCACCAAAGCAAGAAGTTTCTCTTCCAGAATTTTTTTCTGATTTGTGATATAAATAAAAATTTGTCAGTAAGAAATGGAGGAAAATAACTACAAACAGAATGATGTAGTGTAAAGATTGGGGTTAGAAATTTAGGTTGAAAGTAGTATATCAAGGACATACCTGTACTCCTTCTGCATGTTTATTGCAGCACTATTCACAATAGCAGAGATACAGAATCACCCTAAATGTCCATCAACAGACTAATGGATAAAGGAAAGGTCGTATATATACACAATGTCCTACTATTCAGCCATAAAAAAACAATAAAATCCTTTCTTTTGCAACAACATGGATGTGACTGGAGGTCATTATGTTAAGTGAAATAAGCCAAGCACAGAAAGACAAATATGACTTGTTTTCACTCATATGTGGGAGCTAAAAAAGTTGGTGTTGTGGACAGAGAGAGTAGAATAATAGATACTACAGGCTAGGAAACAGGGTTGGGAAGGAGAATGAAGAGAAGTAAATACAAACACACATATAGATAAAAGGAATAAGTTCTGGTGTTCCACAGCAGAGTAGAATGACTATAGTTAACAATATTGTATCATATATTTCAAAGTAGCTAGAAGAAGGCTGGGTGTGGTGGCTCACACCTGTAATCCCAGCACTTTGGGAGGCCGAGGCAGGCAGATCACTTGAGGTCAGCAGTTTGAGACAGCCTGACAACCATAGTGAAACCTGTCTCTACTAAAAATACAAGAATTAGGTGGATGTGGTGGACACCTCCTGTAATCCCAGCTACTCAGGAGGTTGAGGCAGGAGAATCACTTGAACCCAGGAGGCAGAGGTTGCAGTGAGCCGAGATCTAGCTACTGCACTCCAGCCTGGTCAATAGAGTGGGACTCTGCCTCAAAGAAGAAGAAAAGTAACTAGAAGAGAGGACTAGAATTGTTCTCAACAAGTAGAAATAATAGATACTCAAAGTGATAAACATCTCCAATACCTTGACTTTATCATTATACAGTCCATGCATAGAACAAAATAGCACATGTACTCCCTAAATATGTAAAATATTATGTCAATTTAAAAATACTTAGGTTCAAGCATCTCCTTGAATACTCAGTAGCTTCAAAAATATATAATCTTTATAAATTTTAATTTCTCTCTACGTAAAATGGAAATGATGGTAATATCCATCCTAACTATTCTATCACTATAGTGCGCTACACTTCCTCTTTGCAATATTTTGTACATCATCTTCTATTTTACTTACCTCTTGGTCTTCTAATTTACTACTAATATATCTAACTCTCCACAATATACTCATTCTTGGAGAGTGATGTTATGCATGGGTTATAACCATTTTCCTTTTAATTCTGAGCACTAACATATTAGCACATAGCTGATACCTAATAAATTTTAGTTGACTAATATTAGCAAAATGTATATAATATATTTACCTTGTGCCAGGCACTGTTCAAAACATTATATATATATATGTGTGTGTGTATCACATGTACTCCATAAATGTGTAAAATATTGTGTCAATTTAAAAAATATATATTATGTATGTATGCATTCATGCCTCAGAACAAACCTATAGAGCAAGAACTATAAGCATCTTCACTTTAGAAAGAAGAGAACTGGCCGAGCGTGGTGGCTCACATGTGTAATCCCAGCACTTTGGGAGGCCAAGACAGGCAGATCATTTGAGTCCAGGAGTTCAAAACCAGGCTGGCTGGTGAAACCCTGTCTCCACTAAAAATACAAAAGTTAGCCAGGCATGGTGACAGGCACCTGTAATCCCAGCTACTTGGAAGGCTGAGGCAGGAGAATCACCTGAGCCTGGGAGGAAGAGGTTGCAGTGAGCAGAGATCACACCATTGCCCTCTAGCCTGGGCATCAGAGTGAGACTCCATCTCAAAGGAAAAAAAAAAAAAACTGAAGGAAGAGAAAAAGAGTAGTGTGAAAATGTGATATACATATATATACAATGGAATACTACTCAGCCACTAAGAAGAATAAAATCATGTCTTTTGCAACAACGTAGGTGGAACTAGAGGTCTTTATCTTAAATGAAATAACTTAGAAACAGAAAGTTGAATACCATATATTCTCACCTACAAGTGAGAGCTAAATAATGTGTACACATGGACATTGAGTGTGGAATAATAGACATTGGAGACTTGGAAGTGTGGGAGGGTGGAAGGAAGGAAGGGAGGGAGGGAGGAGAAATTACAATGTACATTATTCAGGTGATGGGTACACTAAAAGCCTCGACTTCACCTCTGTACAATATATCCATGGGACAAAACTGCACTGACTTCCCGATTCACTTCTTATTTGGAAAAAAAAAAAGTAGAGAAAATGATTGTTTTCAATTGTAGAATAGAAAGCAGGCAATAACTTTTAAAAGTGTTCATTTTAGTGTACATGGAGTGGGATATTCTCCTCTTTCTAGTCACTCAGGGACCTAGGCAGGTGGAGGATCCAACTTGAGCCAAGCTTCCAGAATGACCGCAGCAGGAAATGTGAGTAATCATGCACAGTCTCTAAAATGTGAAACATGGCAACTCTGCTCACATTTCTTCAGCAAAGTCAAATTATATTTTTAAAGGAAGTGGAAGAGCATATGCCTCCTATGTGCCAGGCTGGAGAAGCTGCAAAATATTCGCAAACAGCTGTAAGGACTACAACACCAGGATTATAACCTGGCTCTGAACCACACAACTGGCACCCTCTGTCCCACTTGGACTCCACATGTCTTTCTCTGATGCTCTGATTATACAAAACCAAGGGTGAGATGGCAGCCTCTGGCTTTACCTCCCGAACATTCTTTTCTTCATTGGAAAAATCTTAAAACATTGTTCATTTCTTTATTGTAGCTAATATATTTTAGCCAGTGTTTTTAAAACTGTGGATTCAGCAATAAATAAGATTGAATCCCTGCCTGGTGAGCTTAAAAGCTTAGAAGGAGAACACATATTTAACTAATAATTAGATTGAGGAATCGAACCGTTATCATGGATGAGAACCTGGTATGTTGGCTGTCACTGCTGCTCTCAGTATCTCTGCACTAGTATCCCTCTAGTCTCCCTTGTGTAGTTTCTAAGTACTCCTAAGCAACTATAAAATTGAACATCACGTTAAATTTTTATAATGAATCTATAGCTCAGTCAGCTGTGAATGAAAACCTGAGGATTTCCTTGTGCATAAATTAAAACATTCCTTTGTGTTTTTTTCTTACTTTCTACTTCTTGGTCAATTTTAGAAGGGCAATGTTACAGAAAAGGGGTCTCAATTCAACCCTCAGAGAGGGTTTTGGATGTCCCTCAAGAAAGAATTCAGGGCGAGTCCATAAAGTAAAGTTAAAGCAAGTTTATTAGGAAAGTAAAGGAATAAAAGAATAGCTACTCTATAGACAGAGCAGCCCCAAGGGCTGCTGGTTGCCCATTTTTATGGTTCTTTCTTGATGATGTGCTAAACAAAGGTGGATCATACAGCGTAACTTTCTGATGTTGCCATGGCATTTGTAAACTGTCATGGCACTGGTGGGGAGTGTAGCAGTGAGGACAACCAGACGTCACTCTCGTGGCTGTCTTGGTTTTGGTGCGTTTCAGCTGGCGTCTTTACTGCAACCTGTTTTATCAGCAAGGTTTTTATGACTTGTATTCTTTTTTTATCATTTCTCAGCATTTACTTTATTTTTTTATGTTTTTTTAAAATTATACTTTAGGTTCTAGGGTACATGTGCACAATGTGCAGGTTTGTTACATATGTATGCATGTGCCATGTTGGTGTGCTGCACCCATTAACTCGTCATTTACATTAGGTATATCTCCTAATGCTATCCCTCCCCACTACCCCCACCCCACAACAGGCCCTGGTGTGTGATGTTCCCCTTCCTGTGTCCAAGTGTTATCATTGTTCAATTCCCACCTATGAGTGATAACATGCAGTGTTTGGTTTTCTGTTGTTGCGATAGTTTGCTGAGAATGATGGTTTCCAGCTGCATCCATGTCCCTACAAAGGACATGAACTCATCCTTTTTTATGGCTGCATAGTATTCCATGGTGTATATGTGCCACATTTTCTCAATCCAGTCTGTCACTGATGGACATTTGGGTTGATTCCAAGTCTTTGCTATTGTGAATAGTGCCTCAAGAAACATACATGTGCATGTGTCTTTATAGCAGCATGATTTATAATCCTTTCGGTATATACCCAGTAATGGGATGGCTGGGTCAAATGGTATTTCTAGTACTAGATCCTTGAGAAATCGCCACACTGTCTTCAACAATGGTTGAACTAGTTTACAGTCCCACCAACAGTGTAAAAGTGTTCCTATTTCTCCACATCCTCTCCAGCACCTGTTGTTTCCTGACTTTTTAATGATCGCCATTCTAACACAATGAGATAGTGGTATCTCATTGTGGTTTTGATTTGCATTTCTCTGATGGCCAGTGATGATGAGCATTTTTTCATGTGTCTGTTGGCTGCATAAAAAACAAGAAATGGGGAAAGGATTCCCTATTTAATAAATGGTGCTGGGAAAACTGGCTAGCCATAAGTAGAAAGCTGAAACTGGATCCCTTCCTTACACCTTATACAAAAATTAATTCAACATGGATTAGAGACTTAAATGTTAGACCTAAAACCATAAAAACCCTAGAATAAAACCTGAGCAATGCAAAGACCTAAAACCATAAAAACCCTAGAATAAAACCTAAGCAATGCCATTCAGGATAGAGGCATGGGCAAGGACTTCATGTCTAAAACACCAAAAGCAATGGCAACGAAAGCCAAAATTGACAAATGGGATCTAATTAAACTAAAGAGCTTCTGCACAGCAAAAGAAACTACCATCAGAGTGAACAGGCAACCTACAGAATGGGAGAAAATTTTTACAGTCTACTCATCTGACAAAGGGCTAATAACCAGAACCTACAAAGAACTCAAACAAATTTACAAGAAAAAATCAAACAACCCCATCAAAAAGTGGGCAAATGATATGAACAGACACTTATGTCTTGTATTCTGTGCCAACTTCCTATCTCATCCTGTGACTTAGAGTATCTTAACCACCTGGGAATGCAGCCCAGTAGGTTTCAGTCTCATTTTACCCAGCTCCTACTCAAGATGGAGTTGTTCTGGTTCACATGCCTCTGACAGCAATATCTTTAATAAAAATCTCTCTGCATAAGAGAAGTATTAGTATTCTGGTTTAAATTGTGTCTATTCACTTACGCTTTGTCTATGGAGAATAAAATGCAGACTTGCGGACTAGTTGGTTTGATGTTCATAACCAATGGAGTTCATTTATGTCCTAGGACAAAAATGTTTTACTCACATTTTCCACACTGATTTTCTGCACTGAGCAAAGGAGATAACCAAGACATCTCCTTAGTTGGTGACAGATGTCTATGCAGTCAGAAATTCATTTAATTCACCAGTTACTGCTGTCAAAGAATATATATCCAAAAAAAGAGGTAAAGCAAGCATTCTGAAGATATTTTTCAGTCATTGCCTGGGTGATTTTCCTTCTCAGCTAATGTGCTATTTATAGTGAGATGAAATTACTCAGTGTTGGTGGTCCGCATTTTCAAACCAGCAATGTTTCTTGCATTAGAAATGGATTGATCCCTTCTGATTGTTTGCTTTCTTCCCTCACCAACCACAGGTGGTGTGGGGGGTAATGTTTTAATCCTGCTAATGTTCTCTTTCAAAAGCAAATTCATCTCAGTTCAAAAGAAAAACATAAAAGTGAAAGGAGTAGAGGCATGGCAGAGGCTTTTACATTTTGATTATACAACAGATATCAAGTCCAAAATTCTCCTGTGCTTATCCTCACCAGGCTCCTCCTTGCTCCAGTGACCCCTGGGACTGCACTCAGGGTGCCTGAACTGCCTCTTTGCACTTTTTCTTACCTTCTTAGAACCCAGTCTCTCAAACTCGGGGGGAAAGATAATGATATAAGAATTTCTGAAAAACAGATGGCCACAGCATTGGATAAAAATTTACAAAATTGCACTCCTATTATTCCCTTTTTATATAGCAAGTTTATAAAACAAACCATGGCAACATTTTCAGTAGTGTCTTTGAATGACCATGACACATGACAAGCTCATGAACACTTAAATGAGTTTTAAATGATGATGGTGGTAAGGAATTTAGGAGGACTTGGATGATGGTAGTGAAGAAAGAGAGAGAGAGTGTAACACCATTAATACTGACCTGACTTAATTCATTTATTTGGTTGAACAGTCAATCATTTAAAGAACAACTGATGAAGACATTAGATGCTGGGTGTTCAGTCTAGATTCCTTAACTTTCTCCTTAACCTATCATCAATACACTTTATTATACAAAATCTATTTACATTATCAAAAGTGATTTGCTATGTAAAGTATATTAATGGATTACAGAAAGTGAAAAGAGATTTTCTCTCTGTTGAGATTCAAAAGAGAAAAATTAGCTTGCTAGTCTACTCGAAGCTATCCTGGAAATGAGAAATGGACTGAATAACAATTCTACATAACTACTTGTGTTGTTATTGCACAATTTTAAAATAAACATTTTATTTTGTGATAATTGTAGGTTCATATACAGTTGTAAAAAATAATACATTAATAATCAATTTACAGCATGACAGTGTGAGGAACTTCCCTGACATGTTCCCCAGTGAAACTGGTGAAAATCAGTTTAAAAAACAACCATTTTAAAGCTCTTGAAATGGACTTAAGGACAAACTGCAAATAAAAAAAAAAAACACCTCCATTGGAGAAAACCTATTGTTACCAGGAGATCCTTGCTACCAGAGCTCCCAAGATGGTGGTGGGCCACTTCCAAAATGGCGGCGGGCTGCTTACAAGATAGTGGCAAGCCTCCTGTTCTCTGACCTGGGGTTCTTGACCTCATGGATTCCAAGGAATGGAATCTTGGGCCATGTGGTGAGTGTTATAGCTCTATTAGAAGCTGTGGGTCATGGAAGAGAACCATGGAACCCAGTGACTATTGTTCACCTTGATTAGGACGAACCCAGGTACTTAGCCCTGCAGGAACAATGGCAAGCCTTTAGCCCCATTGAGAGCAGCAATGGGTGCCTCCCTGGATCAGGAGCATGGGGGACACCCTGCTGGATCTGGAGGGATGGAAGTCAGCGGGGCATCTGCGATGGCGGCAAACAGCAGTGGTGGAGCACCAATGAAAGCTCAGCTCGATCTCTAACAAACACGGACCAGAAGATAGTGCAGTTGCAAGATTCAATAGGGTGAACACAGAGTTCCCACACAAAAGGATGGGAGTCAAAGAGGATAGCCGTTGCCAGCTGGAATGCCTGGGTTTATATCCCGATCATTGTCCTTCCCGTTGTGCTCTCAGGCGATAGATTATTGGCTATATCTTTACCTCCTGTTTTTGCCTGATTAGCACTTTAGTGAGCTCTCTTTGCTATCTGATTGGTCGGGTGTGAGCTAAGTTGCAAGCCCCGTGTTTAAAGGTGGAAGGGGTCACCTTCCCAGCTGGGCTTAGGGATTCTTAGTTGGCCTAGGAAATCCAGCTAGTCCTCTCACTATGAAAAGTATTTCAAAATGGCAAAAGTCTGTGCTATTTGAACCAAGACCACTCCTGCCCTTTCCTTTCCAGTTCAGTGTGACTGCAGCCACCAAGAACACAGGACTCACCAACCCCTCCAGCTTTCAGTCCTGTGAAATATCTGCCTCTGGCTATCATCTCAAGAGGAACAGGACTTTCATATTTCTCATCCTGCCTTCAACTACTTGTTGCTCCAACAAATGAAGTCAAAAGTTTAGGGCTCTCTTCTTCCATCTAGCTCCCATTTGTGAAATTGAGGCTCTGTCTGGTGTCACATACCTTGAGAACACTGGGATCTGAATTAACATTGTCTCAGTTTGGCATGTGGAAGTTCCACACTAAAGGAGGCAACTCAGAGACCTCTGGGTGCTGCCTCTCTCAGCATTGAGTGCTCAACCCTTTGAGTAGGGGTATCGCTCAGACAAAAGCTTGCTATTGTCTTCCCCACCAGCCCCAGAGCCCAGCTCATAGATTTTTGCCTTGGGAAAGAAGAAGGTCCTAAAATGGATACCTCTGAATCTCTTCCCAAAGGAAATTACTCTATTTGCAGTAGAGCATAAAGTTTAAACTTAGGAACACACACACACATACACACACACATACAAAAGCAGTGGAGGTTATAGTGGAAGACAAAAGGAAGGAGATTGGTGGATTTAAAGAAGATACATCTTAGACTATAAGTGGACTGTTTGCAAAGAGGCCTTCTGGGGTCACAATAAATATCAAACGCTGACCTTAGAAACAGTTCCTTCAAAGTAGCCACAATTGGATAGGATTTGTTTGTAGAGCTACTCACACTTCATGGAATTGTTGAAAATAATACAGCAATCAGCAAGCAATTAGTGGAGTTAAAAAGCTAAATGTAGCTATGAAAAGAGAGTAAGAGAGTCTTACCAATGCTGTTGTCTTCCCATAGAAACTGTTGACACACTAAGAACAGTGTCTACCTAAGTAACAACATCAGTGGCCAAACACTGTGTGTATGTTGGGAATGGTTGGAGAGGGGGGTGGGAATAGACTTTACTAAAATAATCCAGCTGTCACTAAATAAATAAACAAGCAAATGACAGTAACAGTTCCTGGAAGAGAGGGAGAAGTACCCACAGTTGCAACAAATACATTGTCTAAGAGGTATTAGAAAATTATGAGGCATAAAGAGAAATTAAAATATAACCTGTATGCCAGAAGAAGAAAAAATACTAAAAATCAGGCAACAGAAATTGCCTGTGAACATGAGCAGATATCAGATTTAACAGAAAAGGACATAAAAATAGCCAATATAAACATGTTTACAGACCTAAAGGAAAGCATAATTAAAGAAGTAAAAGAAGTGATGGTGACAATGCACATCAAATAGACAATATCAGTAAAGAAATAAACATGATTAAAAAGAACCAAATGAAAATTCTGAAGTTAAAAAATATAATAAATTTAAAAATTACTACTAGAATGAGATCGAGAGTAGATTTGAACTAATAGAAAAAAGAATTAACAACTTGAAGGTAGGCACATAGAGATTTTGCAAGCTGAAGGACAGAGAGAAAAATGAATGATGAAAAAGGAACACAGTCTCAGATAAATACGGAACACCAACATACACATAATAGTAAGAGAGAGAGAAGTAGAAAAAATACTTCAAGAAATAATGACTGAAACACTCCTGTATTTACAAAAAAAAAAAAAAAAAAAAAAAAAGAGTAAGCATCCAGGACTCCATAAACTACAAGTATGGTAAATGCAAGAGATCCACAATCAGAAAAATAATAGTCAAAATTTTGGTTATCAAAGATGAGAAATTCTTGAATGAAGCAAGAGAAAAATGACTCATACCTTACTGAGAGGGGAAAGGAAGAAACGAGTCAGGCAGGCAGTTAGGGTGGATCCTTCATTGAATTCTTTCCAACCAAAGAATAGCCAACAGGCACAGATAAGGTAACTTGCACAGGGGGGTTTGCCTAGGATATGCCCACAACCACACAGATAAGAAAGTCTACACAGGTGATTTGCCCAGACATGCCCACTATGGAAAATTCTGTTCCCTGATACATGCACATTAAGAGGAACAAGGCAATATGGAGTAGCTCAAGCTAAAGGTCCACATATTCATTAGGAGGATGGGTGGAGCTATCAGAAATTTGCACCTTATGCAAATGAGATGCTCAGCCTTCATCCATTTCTTGTAAAGGCTTTGCATTTAACCATAAAAACAGCAACCCTCTTTCCGGCCCCCTCTTCACCACAGGGAACTTTTTTCTTTCACTTATTAAACTTTTGCTCCAGCCTCACCCTTAGTGTTCATGCTACTTAATTCTCTTGGTTGTGAGACAAATAACTCCTGGTGATATCACACAATGAAAGACTGCTACATTGTGGTTCATTGGCAAGTCTATAACATTACAAGGGAATCTCAGTAAGATTAAGATCTGGCTTCTCAGAAGAAACAATGAAGGCCAGAAGGCAGGAGGATAACATATCAAAAGTACTCAAAGAAAGAAACTTTCCATGAAGAATCCTATATCCAGCAAAGCTGTCCTTTAAAAATGCAGACAGAACAAAGACTCTTCCAAATAAACAAAAACAGAGAGAATTGGTTGCTAGAAGATCTACCTTACGAGAAATACTAAAGGAAAGTCTATAGGCTGAAAGTATTTGACCCTGGTCCCAAACAATAATCTGAATCCAAATGAAAAAATAAAAAATACTGGAAAAGGTAATTATGTAATTATAAAAGACAGTAGAAAAGTACATTTTTCCTTTCTTCATAACAGCTTTTAAAAAGCAATTGTAGGCAAGGTGCAGTGGCTCACACCTGTAATCCCAGCATTTTGGGATGTCAAGGTGGGTGGATCACCAGAGGTCAAGAGTTTGAGACCAGCCTGACCAACATGGTGAAAAACCATCTCTACTAAAAATACAAAAGTTAGACAGACGTTGTAGCACACTCTTACTCAGGAGGCTAAGGTGGAAGGATCACTTGAACCCAGAAGGCGTAGATTGCAATGAGCCAAGATCATGCCACTGCACTCAGTCTGGGTGACAGAGCAAGACTCCGTCCCAAAAAAACATATGTATATGAGGTATTACTGAGCCCACAACATGTGAAAATGTAACATATGCATAATATTTGCCCCAAACAGTACAATAGATGTGAATGGGTGTATTAGGCTAAGGAAATGACTGTAGGTGGTAAGTAATAATTATAACAATTTATTATTGGATTTATAACATTTATATATATAATATATATGGCATGCTACAAAAACTGTGGGGAAGGGAATGGAGCTATATAGGAGTAATGCTTCTATATATCATGGGAGATAAGCTAATATAAATCTGAAGCTAATTTTAATAAGCTAAAATGTATACATTTATAAATATACATGCATACAATGTAGAGTAACTCAAAATTTATAGTTAAAACATCATTATAAAATTAAAATGGTATATTAGGAAATATAGATTAAGGAATTAAAAAGAGTAAGATGGGTAACAGAGGAAGAAAAAACACATGAAACTATAGGAAACAAAAAAGTAAAATGGCAGGTGTAAATCCAGCTATATCAGTAATAACATTAAATGTGAAAAGGTGAACAGTCCCAGCCAAAAGGCAGAAACTTCCTAAGTGGTTTAGGAAAAAAAAATTCAACTATATGCCTTTTACAGGGAACATACTTTAGATAGAAAAAACATAAACTGAATGAAAGTAAAAGCATAGAATAATAATACAATATGTAAAAAGCAACTACAAAAAATGGGAGTGTCTATACTAATTTTTACAAAATGGACTTTAAAACAAAAAATGTTACTAGAGATAATGAGGGATATTTTGTGATTATGAAAGAGTCAATCTATCAGAAAGATATAACAATTATGCACATATATGTGCCTAAAATCAAAGTATATAATACATAAAAAAACTAATATAAGCGAAGGGAGAAGTTGGAAATTCCACAATAGTAGTTGGAGACTTTAATGCTGCATTGTCGATAATAGAACAATAGAGAGAAGATCAACAAGAAAACAATTCTTGAGCAACACTATAAAACACCAAATTATATAACTTAGATGAAACTGACAAAATCCTACAGGCACAAACTACTGACTGGCTTAAAAAGAAATAAATATTCTGAATAGAGCTGTAACAAGTGAAGAGATTAAAACAGTAATTTTTAAAACTCACTAAGAAAAGCCTAATTCAGAGATCTTCAGTTCTACCAAACATTTGAAATAATTAACACCAAGTTTTCTCAAACTTTTCTAAAAAACAGAAGAGGAAAAAACACCTTATTTTATGAGATCAGTATTACTCTGTTACCAAAACCAGACAACACATCACAGTAAGAGAAAACTAAAAACCAATGTATCTTATAAATATGTACACAAAAATCCTCGACAAAATACGAGCAAACTAAACCCAGTGGCATATAAAAATAATTGTACACCATGACTGGGCTATGAAGTCAAATTTATCTAATATCAGTATTACCACTCCTGCTTGTTTTGACTAATGTTTCCATGATATATCTTTTTCCTTTTCAACGTACCTTCATATTTGAGGTGAGTTTCTAGTAGACAGCATAGAGTTTGGGGCTTTTTAAAATCCATTCTCCCAATCACTATATTTTAATGTATTTGTAAACTATTTATATAATATACTTACTGATATAGGGCTTAAGTCTTCCATTTTATTTTTTGTCTTCTGTTTTTTTCTTGTTTTGTTGTTGTTGTTTCTCTGTTTTCCTTTCTCTACTTTTCTGTGTGTTTCTTGAATATATTGTAGAATGCCATTTTGAGTTAACTAAAGTGTTTTTGAGTGTATCTTTTTGGCTAGTTTTTTTTTTTCGGGGGGGGCGGTGCCTTTAGAACCAAGTCAGACTATATTATATTTTTTGCTTCAAACATCAAAAATTACTTAGAAGATTCAGGAAGAGAAAAAATTATACTGTATTTACCCATAGTTTTACTATTTCTGTTGTTCTTTCTTTCTGATGTTCAAAGAATCTTTATGGTGTCCCTTTTGTTTAGAGGAGTTCCATTAACTAATCTTTAGAGTAGATCTGTTGGTGACAAATTTTCTTCATTTCTTCTCATCTGAGCATATCTTAATTAATACCTTCATTCCTCAAGGATACAAGGGAAGGAGGAGCAATCTTAGTAACTGCCTAGTAGTGATAGGGGTTCAGTTCCTCCACTCAGCCTCCCCTGGTACTCAGAGATGATCTTATTACTGGTTGGAGGTAGAGGTTTGGGGGAGTACCTTATTATCTCTTGATGACGGTAAAAGCTTCATATTTCTGGCATCACCACAGCCAAATATGGAAGGTGGTACCTTTTACAGCAGAGTAAGAGAATGGAAGTCCAGGCTTCCCTCCATGTGGTATCAACTGACAAAAGGAGATCCTGGAAAGTTACTGCCATCCAGGGATGAAAGACCATTCCCTTGCTCAGCAACAGGTATGCAAAGGTGCCTTGGTACAGCTTCGCTATGCTGGGAATCTGAGCTCCTCACTCAGCCTTTGCTGGCAGTGTTGGGAGTAAGGCTAGTTTTTCCTAAGGTATTTGACTGAGTAGAGTAGTTACCTTCTAAACGTTTTCTGTTTTGTTAGGCTACCCATTTCCTGGTCCTTTTGCTAGAGGGAGCAGGCTTGTGTTAGGACTATTTTTGTCTGCACCTGTTGGCTTTTTCAGATTGTTGACTTCTTCAGCTCCAAGTCTGGAATATATTAGACAAGAAGTAAACCCAAAAAACTCACAATCATTTTATTCCTTGAGTACTGAAGTCCCTAGCCGACCTACTATATTCTTTCATCATCTTTTTACTTTTATTTTTCTTAACGTCCAGGTTTTTTAGTTATGCTTAGTGGAAGCAGAAGTCTACTTTATACTTTGTAAAACAAAACAAAACAAAACTCACTTTACTACCTTGCTTAAATGCCCTTAATGTCTTTTGAGTTTTCTTAAAATAAAGTCCAATGAAGTTGAATGCTTTCTAGATCTGGCCATTACTTAATTTTACAGTCGCATTTCTTCACTGTACCCTTTTATAGTCTATGCTCCAAGTAACACTACGCTCTCTTTTCCCTTAGACTGGTTCCTCTATCTGAAATGTTTCTCTCACCCACTCTTAACCTGAAGATTATCTTTCTGGTTTCTGCTTAGTTACAGATCTTCCTTGACACATCAACGCAACCCCTCCAGCACACTTCCATAACGTCCTGTTCTCACTTTTCTCAAAGGCCTTTGCACTTACTGTGCCCCCTGCTCAAAGTGCTCTTTGCATGGCATTCTTGTTTGTGTCATTCAAGGATCAGCTAAAAAACAACCTCTTAGTGAGTTCTTGTCTGAATTTTAAAACTAACACAGACACCCAAATGGCCAGTTGTTAGTTCATCAAACCATTTTTTTAACTTCAGTTCAAAAATCTAAAGTTTTTAGATTTTATTTTATTATCAAAGACTATTTGAGGCACTGTCAACCTCGGTCTCTAGAATGTCAATTACATGAGGAAAGAGTCCATTATATTCATTTCTGTGTTTCTAGTGACTATAAGAATGCTTGGCTGTCAGTAGTGGACACATTTTTATATATTAATGTCATATTAACTGAGTTTTCATTATATAATAGGTGCTTGGGATGTATCAGTTAACAAAAATAGACAAATCTACCTGCTAATGTTGAGTTTACAGTCTGATGTTATATTTTGAAGATGTTATATTCATAACATTCTTACATTTTACTATGAGAAGTAAGTAAATTATATTGTATATTAAAAGATGATAAATGCTTTGCAAACAGGTAAAGTAGAGGATGTCAGGTGATATTAAAGATGGAGAATGTCTGTGCTGCTATAACAAAATATCACAGACTTGGTAAATTATAAATAATATAAATTTATTTCTCACAGTTCTGGAGGCTGGAAGGTCCAAGATCAAGATGCCAGCAGGTTCAGTTGTCTGGTGAGCACTGTACTTTCCTTGCATCCAAGATGGCACCTCATTTCTGCAGCCTTCAAGGGGACAAACGTTATATCTTCACATGGCAGAAGGAACAAAAAGGAGCAACTTACTCCCTTATGCCCTGTTATAAGGGCATCGATCCCATTCAAGAGGATTCTGCCCTCATGACTTATTCACCTCCTAAAACCCTCAGCTCAATATTGACACACTGACCATTAAGACTCAACAGATGAATTTTGGGGAACACATTCATACTATAATAGAGAGCAATGTTTAATAAACATATTTTCATTTAACTTTGCACTTAAACTGTTTCTTTCCAACAAAATAATTTAACCATCCAGAGTTGAATAAATGTAGACTAATTAATAATGTAAAACATCTTTTATTTGTATTTGATACAGATTTATTTTTCAACTTCTTTAAATAAATGCTATTATAATTGTTTTCAAGTACATTTTCCATTTATAAATAACTTCTCATATGGGTTTAGAATAAATCAGTCTGATTTAATTGGCTATATAACACACTAAGATACTAATATTGAATCTTTGAACAGTAATCACAATATCCAGAAAAACTATTTTCCCATATAATGAAAATACCTTATTAAGTTCTATTAAATTATTTTTGTCTTCTGTTATTATCCAATTCTCATCTCAGTGAGAGAAGCTGACAGCATAGGTCAGAAACAATTACTCAAGAAACCTGACTTCATTTTTTTTAAAATTATGAAAGTGAAAAATAAAAACATAAAAGAAAAATTACCATTTGGGCACAGATGTCTCAGTCCTTTTTTTCTTATGTAATTACAGAGGCAGAGAAGAAAAAGATATGGCACAGGAATTTTTAAATAATTGCCATGTAGATTTTTAAAAGTGCTTCTGTGGAAATTGTGAGATTATTGGTATTAAATTATAAAAATCAGTGGTAAAGTTCTTTAACAGAAGCTGAAAAGAAACCACTGAAGGAACTTCCAAAAGGAATAGTGTTGGCCCAGGGGCATCTGAAAAAGCTCTTAAAGCAATCAATTTTTTCATAAGCCATAGGACTATGTTAAAACTTATAGTAACGCAATAATCTAAAACTGTGGATACAATTGAGGAGACTCTGGGAGTAATCATCAAGGCAGAATATAAAATTTAATCTAGAAACCTTAATAATGATAGGATCAAGAGCTACAAGAATCATGAACTGTTATGATAAGAAGTAATCTAGGAAAGACATTGTGAAACTTCAAAATTATGGTTAGTGTAAGCAACAAATCAGCAACTGACACCTTTCTTTAAAGCCACGTACTTTAAAAAGGGACAATGAAGGGGAGATCTATTATTACAAAAAAAAATTGCATGAATTAACAGTAGCATTATATTTCAGTAAACACGTAGCTGCTAAAATCATAAATAAATAGAAGAAAATAAAAAAGCAATAAGTAAACAAATGTACCACAGAAGTGACATTTTTATCAATGGGAAACTAGACTAAAGAAAAGACCGACTTTGAGGTTGCCTTTGTTTCTAAACTTTATGTACAAATAAAAATAACTCACAAATTCAAACTACGTATGCCCACTGGTTAATAAAACGTACTGAGTTTATTCTAATTCCTAAGGCAATGCAAACTCATTGTAGAACTTCTGAAAAAATATAAAATGGCATGAAAAAGTTATCCCATCAAGCAGAATTAACAACTGCTCATATTAATATTGGATTATGTTAACTGTATTAGTTTCCTATTGCTACTATAAAAAGTTAGCACAAACTTAGTGACTTAAAACAACACAAATTTACTCCCTTGTAGTTCTGGGGGTCAGAAGTCTGAAATCAGTTTCACTGGGCCAAAGTCAAGGTGTCAGCATGGCTGGGTCCTTCTAGAGGCTCTGAGGGGTGAATCCATTTACTTACTTTTTTCAGTTTCTCTTGGATGCTGGTATTCCTCGGCTGTGGCCCTCTTTTCACCTTCAAAGCACATCACCCCATCTTCCCTTCTGCCAACACATCACCTTCTTGTCTGACTCTGACCCTTCATTAGTCCTTCTTATAAGGATCCTTATAATTATATTGAGCCCATCTGAATAATCCAGGATAATCTTTCTATCTCAAAATTCTTCATTTGATCACAGTTATAACATCCTTTTTGCTATATAAGGTAACCAGGGATTAGAGCGTGGTCATATTTGAGGGCCATATCCAGCCTACTTCACTGACAATAATGCTCTATAATATTTTACCTTGTAATGATGTATCAGGAATG
Organism: Macaca nemestrina; assembly: GCF_043159975.1. Taxonomy (NCBI): domain Eukaryota; kingdom Metazoa; phylum Chordata; class Mammalia; order Primates; family Cercopithecidae; genus Macaca; species Macaca nemestrina. The sequence goes on from NC_092140.1 coordinate 88,723,668, forward strand.
GTGAATTCCAGAAAATATTTTCTGCCAACAAAATAACACTAAAAACCATTAATATCCAAGAAATGAAGACATGCTTATATGTTTAGTATAGTACTTACATTTCTGAAAGTAGTAGGCAGGTAATAAGTAACAGCTAAGAGGCTTTGTAAAGGCTTTTCAGCCTGGGAAGTTTGCTCCATTTCTGTCATTTTTCAGTCTTGTACCTTTGTGTGTGTGTGTGTGTGTGTGTGTGTGTGTGTAAATTCTTTTAATATGCTTTTAATGAATTCAGTGTTACTGAAGTTGTAGTGAGCACTTTGTTTTCTTAAGTATTTTAGAGAGAAAGTAGGAATGTTTGCGTCAGGGATCATTTGCTAAATGATAATTTGCCCCACATTTCTCAACTCCTAAACAATTGGTTTTGTTCTGACCTCTATAGTTTGAAAATTATTTCCTTTAAGAGCAATGTTGAAAAAAATGGTAGCTGTGCATTATCATCATCTTTCCTTGTTCTCATTAACTTATACTAGTTTGCTAAAGCAGTGGACATATCACAACCCAGTTTGTTTGGTTTTTTTCTGTTTGTTTTGTTTTTCTCCAAATACAACTGAAGACACCTTTTATTTTTACAAATCCTCAGAAGCCAAAATGCCAATGACTATACCTAAAAGGTCATAATCTATATCTACCTGTAAACAGATCAAACAAATAAAGTGAATCCTTGGCTGTAGGCTTCTTCATAGTCCTTTGTCATATATTTTAATTTGCTATTACTTTTAATGTAATTAATATTGACTACTTAGTAATTGCTTGGAGCATTGCCACGTTTTGTGGAGTCTACAAAATTAACTCTACTTCCCACAAATCCTTTTGAAACTCATGCTTATCAGAGTTCTCCTTGTGCTGCCATAATGGATTTATGTGTGTACGTATTTATATTTATTTACTGAACACAATATACATCTTTTGAGCTTTATGACTGGGAATTCTTACATTCCTTTTTTCTTAAATTCTTGTTGAGTGATATTATTTAGAGCCTGGCCATGAGCTTATTATATTTCTCAATAGTACATTTTTAAATCCTTTATTTAGTGAGGATTAGCCTCTATATCTAACATTGTTTTCTCTTTCTAACTCTACTAACAAGATGGCACAGTCATTCCACTTGGCCATCATGAACCTAAAAAAGTACAAGCCTCTCTGTTTATTTATTTTTTCTGATTTGTGTGAGAAAAATTACCAAGACAAGTTCACAATTAATCAAATGTTTTCTTTTTAGTGGAAAGACCTTTCCAACCGATGTGCAAATTTTCCAAAGTCAAAACAAAGTCTGATATGCTCCTTAAGGAGGTCAATTATAGTCTAAACCAGGGTGCTTCCTTCAAAGTTTTCATTTGGATCAACAGTCTGTGGAACACTTCCATTGTAATATTGATACCAAATCCCTTCCCCCAACTATTCCTTTCTTTTTGAGTTCTGATGTTGAAATTGCAACCTGGAATCCCAGAGTCCATAAATAGGTATGTTCTCCTTAAATACAGTATCTCTGGAAGCTCAGTGCTCATCTGCATCTTCCTTTTGATTGTCATGAGTTATCTTGTTGCGCTACTGAATTGTTGAGACCTCTTCTTATTTGCAAAATCTAGACTCTTACTTTATTTTGAATGTATTCTAGTTTGTGATCATTCCTTGCTCCATTTCCACCACTACTTGATCCAGGTTTCAAAGAATGATAGAATATGAAAGTTAATTGGAACCAGGAATTATCTGATGCAACTGCAGTAGTCCATGCAAACTGTTTCCAATGTTTAGAAAAAAAATCTTATAACACAAACAATTTTAACATAGAGCTAAGATTCTAAATGCTTTCATAATCAGAAAAATTTCCCTGCCTCACAGCCCAAAGAAATAGTGTAGAAATGGTTTATAAAAAGATGAGGAGTGATTCCATTGAAACCTTCCTCTCTTGTTCGTCTTAACCATTTGCTTCTGACACGTTCTTTTGATGCCAACCACTGCTGCAGAAGGCAGCTGTCAACTCTAGAAATATCCTGTAGTCTGAAGGCCATCCAAGAGTAGACTTTGCCACTTCCTTTTTTTAAGTTTGTAGTGGGAAAAACTATTATTTCACATTTTTATGCTGAATTCCAAGCAATAAGAAATGACCAGCCAGAGTAGAATTGCTCCCTGCATATATGTGTTTGACTTTATCTCTTACTTCCTTCTTTCTCATGCATTGTACCCTAGACACATTGCCCGTCTTTTTTTCACTCAAATATTCCAAATCTTTTTCCTGGCTTAGAGCATTTGTTCCAATTCTTCCTGATTCTGGAGTGCAATGCCTGTTTCATACTATTATACAGGCTCAAACTCACATCCTCAGACAGGCCTTCTCAGGCGTACCCTATCTAAAGTAGTCTTTTACCACCTCGGTGATCCCCAATTTCAAGGCCCATTGTTAAAATAATTTTAAGCCTGTGTTTGCTTGCATATTCTGTCTCTGGCTGTGAGCAAGTAAGTGCAATGAAGGACATGAATCTTATCCGGTTTGTCCAACATTGTGACTGTAGTGCTAGAATAGCACTTGGTACAAAGTTACCTACTTGGTAAATGTTTGTAGAAGAAATTTATAGCCACTGGCTCGTACAGGACCATGAATAGGTATGAAGGTCTTTCATATAATTTTTTTTTGATGCCTTTGATTTTCTTTCTTGCTGAAGTATAAATTGTAGGTATGTTTTTCATCATTTCTCCCTCAGAAACAAAAAGTATGAGATTTCTGTGGTGTGTTTCCTGTGTGTTTCTTTCATTTCAGTTTACTTATCACAGTTTCTTCTGAGAAACGAACAAATTTCTTTCTACCATGCTGTCCATGTTTGATCTGACTCTACTATTTCAAGTCTTCACTGTTTAATTTCTTTTTCCTAAGGCAACGGGCTATCCGCTGGATCCAGTAATGATAATATCAGCTGTGACTTCTTTTTGTTTAAGCACACTGAGTGCACACCGGGTTTACAGCACGAACTCAAAATGTTGATTTAATTGAGTCTTAGTGCTATGTGCTGGGAAGCCAATGCCTGCAGATGTAACTGTTAGTGTCTGCTGCAACAAGAGGCAGGATACTACCCAAGGTCATGGAAAAGAGATGCCCTACAATGAATTGCTAATTGATGGTTTGCGTTCAGCTACACTATTAGTTTGTTCTTTAGGAGTCCAAGAAAGAGCAGAATGCAGACACATGAAGATTTCCTAGGCTCAGCAACAAAGACCTCATCTTGTGGTTTGGAAGAAAATGGAATTGTTGAGAAAAAGGAAGCAAAGTCTTAGTTATTGCATTTTTAAAAAGCATTTTATTCTCAAGTCTTCATAATTAAAAATCAGTGCTAACACACTTATTTGTCTTACATAACTAACACACGTTTACCAATTTTTAAATTTTTTTTTGAGACGGAGTTTTGGTCTTGTTGCCCAGGCTGGAGTGCAATGGTGCAATCTTGGCTCGTTGCAACTTCTGCCTCCAAGTTCAAGTGATTCTCCTGGCTCAGTTTCCCGAGTAGCTGGGATTACAGGCATGCGCCACCATGCCCGGCTAATTTTGTATTTTTAGTAGCGATGGGGTTTCTCCATGTTGGTCAGGCTGGTCTCGAACTCCTGACCTCTGGTGATCTGCCCACCTCAGCCTCCCAAACTGCTGGGATTACAGGCGTGAGCCTCTGCACCCGGCCCATATTTGCCTATTTAACCCACATTTAAGCTAATCCGGGTAGGGCGTCATCTTCCCACAGAACTCCTTCCACATCAATGTTCATTTCTACTCAGATGCCCATATATTGCTCTAATACCTACTCTTTTCTACAACAACGCTTGTTGGCATAATGCTCCTATAGGATGCTTATACATTACAGATACTAATCAAAAAGCTAAAAGTGGCACTCTTACATGACAGATTATTGTTAAATATGTTACAATTTCCATAAAGCTTACATGCATTTTTACAAAGACATTTAATGTGTCTTAATTCAAAACCTTAATCACTGTGACCATATAAGGTTGGTCGGGAAGATGCTTTGGAGAAGCATTAACATTCCTCTCCTACTCCTCAAGTCATACAATGGCGGGATTATCAGCATTTTACTAAATTTCTTGAAGAGAACAGGGAACCCTATCATTACTTAATTTTTAAATATTTCAAATATTGACATAATATCTAGCACACTCTCTCTCCCTACCTCCCACTATCCACTTTACAAGTAGCAGTTAAGTAATATTAAAAATATACTCACACCATATGATTTCAAGTTTCCTAAAATCTTTCTTCATGACTTTCCTTCTGCCCATAAATCCCTCTTATATTCCATTTCCAAGGCCTTTTATTTTGGATTCACTCAGTTTAACAGCTGAGTCATCTCATCCAGGTCTCCACCTTCAGGTGTCCTATGTCAAACTGCACAGATATTGACCATAACAGCTATCTGGTTGATTAAAATGATGCTTTAACACATCCATATACCTGACAAGATGGGAAGCAATCACCATAGGAGAGTATCCTTACTTTATCCATTGCTATAGTCTTTACAATTTGAAGAGCATTGGGCAGATATAGTCTGTAGATGTTTATGGAACGTCTATGGGTTTATCCTGTTTGGGGTTCACTCAGCTTCTTGAATCTGTAGGTTTTGGGGATCCCCCCACCAAATTTGGTGATATTTTAGCTTTTATTTCTTCAAGTGAACTTGAAATCCTACCCTGTTGGTTTTCTCCTTCCAGGACTCTCATGATGTGAATGTTAGCCTGTAGGTGTAGTCTCACAGGTCCCCAAGATTCTCATTTCTGCTCTGTCTTTTCTCTGTTGCTCAAGTTGGGTATTTTCTATTTTTTCTTTTTCTCTTTTCTTTCTTTTCTCTCTTTCTCTCTTTCTCTCTCTCTGTCTGTCTCTCTCTCTCTCTCTCTCTCTCTCTCTCTCTTTCTCTCTTTCTTTCTTTCTTAGATGGAGTCTCACTCTTTCACTAGGCTGGAGTGCAGTGATGCCAGTCTTGGCCCATTGCAACCTCTGCTTCCCGGGTTCAAGCGATTCTTGTGCCTCAGCCTCCTGAGTAACTGAAATTACAGGCGTGCGCCGCCATGTCTGGCTAATTTTTGTATATTTAGTAGAGACAGTGTTTCACCATGTTGGCCAGGTTGTTCTCAAACACTTGACCTCAAGTGATCTGCCCACCTCAGCTTCCCAAAGTGCCGGGATTACAGGCATGAGCCACCGTGCCAGGCCAACTTCTACATATATATATATATGTGTGTATATATATATATATATATATATATATATATATATATAGGGAGAGAGAGAGAGAGAGAGAGAGAGAGAGAGAGAAGTACAATAAATAGGATTTCTTTCTCTTTTTTTTTGTATTTTTTTTTTAATTATACTTTAAGTTCTAGGGTACATGTGCAGAACGTGCAGGTTTGTTACATAGGTATACATGTGCCATAGTGGTTTCCTGCACCCGTCAAATTGTCATTTACATTAGGTATTTCTCCTAATGCTATCCTTTCCACAGCCCCCAACCCCATGACAGGCCCCAGTGTGATGTTCTTCGCCCTGTGTCCAGGTGTTCTCATTGTTCAGTTCCCACCGATGAGTGAGAGCATGCAGTATTTGGTTTTCTGTCCTTGTGAGAATGATGGTTTCCAATATCATCCATGTCCCTGCAAAGGACATGAACTCATCCTTTTTTATGGCTGCATATATTCCATGGTGTATATGTGCCACCTTTTCTTAATCCAGTCTATCACTGATGGACATTTGGGTTGGTTCCAAATCTTTGCAATCGTGAATAGTGCCACAATAAACATACGTGTGCATGTGTCTTTATAGTAGCATGATTTATAATCTTTTGGGTATATATCCAGTAATAGGATCACTGGGTCAAATGGTATTTCTAGTTCTAGATCCTTGAGGAATCACCAAACTGTCTTCCACAATAGTTGGACTAGTTTACACTCTCACAAACAGTGTAAAAGCGTTCCTATTTCTCCACGTCCTCTCCAGCACCTGTTGTTTCCTGCCTTTTTAATGATCACCATTCTAACTGCCGTGAGATGGTATCTCACTGTTTTTTCGCATTTCTCTGATGACCAGTGATGATGAGTATTTTTTCATGTGTCTGTTGACTGCAGAAATGTCTTGTTTTGAGAAGTGTCTGTTCAAATCCTTTGACTACTTTTTGATGGGGTTGTTTATTTCTTGTAAATTTGTTTAAGTTCTTTATAGTTTCGGTTATTAGCCCTTTGTCAGATGTATAGATTGCAAAAATTTTCTCCCATTCTGTAGGTTGCCTGTTCACTCTGATGGTAGTTTCTTTTGCTGTGCAGAAGCTCTTTAGTTTAATTAGATCCCATTTGTCAATTTTGGCTTTTGTTGCCATTGCTTTTAGTGTTTTAGTCATGAAGTTCTTGCCCAGGCCTATATCCTGAATGGTATGCCTAGGTTTTCTTCTAGGGTTTTTACAGTTTTAGGTCTAACATTTAAGTCTTTAATCCATCTTGAATTAATTTTTATATAAGGTGTAAGGAAGGGATCCAGTTTCAGTTTTCTACATATGGCCAGCCAGTTTTCCCAGCACCATTTATTAAATAGGGAATCCTTTCCCCATTGCTTGTTTTTGTCAGGTTTGTCAAAGATGGTTGTAGATGTGTGGTATTATTTCTGAGGCCTCAGTTCTGATCCTTTGGTCTATATCTCTGTTTTGGTACCAGTACCATGCTGTTTTGGTTGCTGCAGCCTTGTTTGAAGTCAGGTAGCATGATGTCTCCAGCTTTGTTCTTTTTGCTTATGATTGCCTTGGCAATGCGGGCTTTTCTTTTTTGGTTCCGTATGAATGTTAAAGTAGTTTTTTCCTATTCTGTGAAGAAAGACATTGGTAGCTTGATGGGAATGACATTGAATCTATAAATTACCTTGGGCAGTATGGCTATTTTCATGATATTGATTCTTCCTATCCATGAGCATGGAATGTTCTTCCATTTGTTTGTGTCCTCTTTTATTTCCTTGAGCAGTGGTTTGTAGTTCTCCATGAAGAAGTCCTTCACATACCTTGTAAGTTGGATTCCTAGATATTTTATTCTCTTTGTAGCAATTGTGAATGGGAGCTCACTCATGATTTGGCTCTCTGTTTGTCTGTTATTGGTGTTTAGGAATGTTTGTAATTTTTACACACTGACTTTGTATCCTGGGACTTTGCTGAAGTTGCTTATCATTTTAAGGAGATTTTGGGCTGAGACCATGGGGTTTTCTAAATATACAGTCATGTCATCTGCAAACAGAGAAAATTTGACTTCCTCTTTTCCTAATTGAATATCTTTTATTTCTTTCTCTTGCCTGATTGCCCTGGCCAGAACTTCCAACACTATGTTGAATAGGAGTGGTGAGAGAGGGCATCCCTGTCTTATGCCAGTTTTCAAAGGAAATGCTTCCAGTTTTTGCCCATTCAATATGATATTGGCTGTGGTTTTGTTGTAAATAGCTCTTATTATTTTGAGATATGTCCCATAAATACCTAGTTTATTGGGAGTTTTTAGCATGAAGGGCTGTTGAATTTTGTTGAAGGCCTTTTCTGCATCTATTTAGATAATCTTGTGGTTTTTGTCTCTGGTTCTGTTTATGTGATGGATTACATTTACTGATTTGCGTATGTTGAACCAACCTTGCATTCCAGGGATGAAGCCAACTTTATAGTAGTGGATAAGCTTTTTGACGTGCTGCTGGGTTTGGTTTGCCAGTATTTTATTGAGGATTTTCACATCAATGTTCATCAGGGATATTGGTCTAAAATTCTCTTTTTTTGTTGTGTCTCTGCCAGGTTTTGGTATCAGGATGATGTTGACCTCATAAAATGAGTTTGGGAGGCGTCCCTCTTTTTCTACAGATTGGAATAGTTTCAGAAGGAATGGTACCAGCTCTTCTTTGTACCTTTGGTAGAATTCAGCTGTAAATCCATCTGGTCTTGGACTTTTTTTGGTTAGTAGGCTATTAATTATTGCCTCAGATTCAGAGCTTGTTATTGGTCTATTCAGCAATTCAACTTTTTCCTGGTTTAGTCTTGGGAGGGTGTATGTGTCCAGGAATATATCAATTTCTTCTATGTTTTCTAGTTTATTTGTGTAGAGTTGTTTATAGTATTCTCTGATGTCAGTTTTTATTTCTGTGGGATCAGTGGTGACATTCCCTTTATCATTTTTTTATTGTATCTATATGATTCCTCTCTCTTTCTTCTTTATTAGTCTTGCTAGCAGTCTATCAATTTTGTTGATCCTTTCAAAAAACCACCTCCTGGATCCATTGATTTTTTGAAGGTTTTTTTGTGTCTCTATCTCCTTCATTTCTGCTCTGATCTTAGTTATTTCTTGCCTTCTGCTAGCGTTTGAATTTATTTGCTTTTGCTTCTCTAGTTCTTTTAATTGTGAAGTTAAGGAGTGGATTTTAGATCTTTCCTGCTTTCTCTTGTGGGCATTTAGTGCTACATACTGATTTAAATGTATCCCAGAGATTGTGGCACGTTGTGTCTTTGTTCTCATTGGTTTCAAAGAATATCTTTATTTCTGCCTTCATTTTGTTATTTACCCAGTAGTCATTCAGGAGCAGGTTGTTCAGTTTCCATATACTCTTGTGATTTTGAGTGAGTTTCTTAATCCTGAGTTCTAGTTTGATTGCACTGTGGTCTGAGAGACAGTTTGTTGTGATTTCTGTTCTTTTATATTTGCTGAGGAGTGCTTGACTTCCAACTATGTGATCAATTTTAGAATAAGTGTGATGTGGTGCTGAGAAGAATGTATATTCTGTTGATTTGGGGTGGAGACTTCTGTAGATGTCTATTAGGTCCACTTGGTGCAGGGCTGAGTTCAAGTCCTGGATATCCTTTTTAACCTTCTGTCTAATATTGACAGTGGGGTGTTAAAGTCTCCCATTAGTATTGTGTGGGAGTCTAAGTCTCTTTGTAGGTCTCTAAGGACGTGCTTTATGAATCTGGGTGCTCCTGTATTGGATGCATATATATTTAGGATAGTTAGCTCTTCTTGTTGAATTGATCCCTTTACCATTATGTAACAGTTTTCTTTGCCTCTTTTGATCTTTGTTTGTTTAAAGTCTGTTTTATCAGAGACTAGGATTGCAACCCCTGCTTTTTTTGCTTTCCATTTGCTTGGTAGATCTTGCTCCATTCCTTTATTTTGAGCCTATGTGTGTCTCTGCACGTGAGGTGGGTCTCCTGAATACAGCACCCTGATGGGTCTTGACTCTTTATCCAATTTGCCAGTCTGTGTCTTTTAATTGGGGCATTTAGCCCATTTACATTTAAGGTTAATATTGTTATGTGTGAATTTTATCCTGTCATTATGATGTTAGCTGGTTATTTTGTCCGTTAATTGATGCAGTTTCTTCATAGCATCAATGGTCTTTACAATTTGGCATGTTTTTGCAATGACTGGTATTGGTTGTTCCTTTCTATGTTTAGTGCTTCCTTCACGAGCTCTTGTAAGGCAGGCCTGGTGGTGACAAAATCTCTCAGCATTTGTTTGTCTGTAAAGGATTTTATTTCTCTTTCACTTATGAAGCTTAGTTTGGCTAGATATGAGATTCTGCGTTGAAAATTCTTTTCTTTAAGAATGTTGAATATTGGCCCCCACTCTCTTCTGGTTTGTAGAGTTTCTGCCGAGAGATCTGCTGTTAGTCTGATGGACTTTCCTTTGTGGGTAACCTGACCTTTCTCTCTGGCTGCCCTTAACATTTTTTCTATTCATTTCCACCTTGGTGAATCTGACAATTATGTGTCTTGGGGTTGCTCTTCTCGAGGAGTATGTTTGTGGTGTTCTCTGTGTTTCCTGAATTTGAATATTGGCCTGCCTTGCTAGGTTGGGGAAGTTCTCCTGGATAACATACTGAAGAGCGTTTTCCATCTTGGTTCCATTCTCCCCGTCACTTTCAGGTACACCAATCAAACATAGATTTGGTCTTTATACATAGTTCCATATTTCTTGGAGGCTTTGTTTATTTTTTACTCTTTTTTCTCTAAACTTCTCTTCTCACTTTATTTCATTAATCTGATCTTCAATCACTGATACCCTTTCTTCCACTTGATCGCATAGGCTATTGAAGCTTGCACATGCGTCACGAAGTTCTCATGCCATGGTTTCAGCTCCATCAGGTCATTTAAAGTCTTCTCTACACTGTTCATTCTAGTTAGTCATTTGTCTAATTTTTTTTCAAGGTTTTTAGCTTCCTTGCAGTGGGTCCAAACATCCTCCTTTAGCTCGGAGAAGTTTGTTATTACCAACCTTCTGAAGCCTACTTCTGTCAACTCATCAAAGTCATTCTCTATCCAGCTTTGTTCCATTGCTAGTGAGGAACCGCGATCCTTTGGAGGAGAAGAGGCACTCTGATTTTTAGAATTTTCAGCTTTTCTGCTCTGGTTTCCCCCCATCTTTGTGGCTTTATCTACCTTTGGTCTTTGATGTTGGTGACCTACAGATGGGGTTTTCGTGTGGATGTCCTTTTTGTTGATGTTGATGCTATTCCTTTCTGTTTGTTAGTTTTCCTTCTAACAGTCAGGTCCCTTAGCTGCCAGTCTGTTGAAGTTTGCTGGAGGTCCACTCCAGACACTGTTTGCCTGGTTATCACTAGCAGAGGCTGCAGAACAGCAAATATTGCAGAATAGCAAATATTGCTGCCTGATCCTTCCTCTGGAAGCTTTGTCCCAGAGGGGCACTTTCCTGTATGAGGTGTAAGTCACCCCCTTCTGGGAGGTGTCTCCCAGTTAGGCTACTTGGTGGTCAGGGACCCACTAGAGGAGGCAGTCTGTCCATTCTTAGAGCTCAAATGCCATGATGGGAGAACCACTGCTCTCCTCAGAGCCGTCAGACAGGGATGTTTAAGTCTGCAGAAGTTCTTGTTGCCTTTTGGTCAGCTATGCCCTGCCCCCAGAGGTGGGGTCTACAGAGGCAGCAGGCCTAGCTGAGCTATGGTGGGCTCCGCCCAGTTTGAGCTTCCAGGTCACTCTGTTTACCTACTCAAGCCTCAGCAATGGCAGATGCCCCTCCCCTCACCAGGCTGTTGCCTAGCAGTTCGATGTCAGACTGCTGTGCTAGCAGTGAGCAAGTCTCTGTGGGCATGGGACCTGCCGAGCCAGGTGAGGGATAGTAACTCCTGGCCTGACGTTTGCTAAGACCATCAGAAAAGCACAGTATGTGGGGGCTGTGTCCCGTTTTTCCCAGGTACAGTCTGTCACAGCTTCCCTTGTGTAGGAAAGGGAAATTCCCCAACCCCTTGAGCTTTCCAGGTGAGGTGATGCCCTGCCCTGCTTTGTCTTACCCTTGGTGGGCTGCACCCACTGTCTAACCAGTCCCAGTGAGATGAACCAGGTACCTTAGTTGGAAATGCAGAAATGACCAGTTTTCTGCATCGATCTTGCTGGGAGCTGCAGACTGGAGCTGTTCCTATGCCATCTCGGAACTCCCTTCCCCTGACTTCTATTTTTATACCTACAAGTTTACTGATTCTTTCCTCTGCTCCTTCCATTCTGGTATTGAGGTCACCCACTAACCTTTTAAATTTCAGTATTGTATTTTTCAATTCTAAAATTTCCTTTTGATCCTTCTTTAAATCTTCTATTTCTTTACTGAGACTTTCTGCTTTCTCTCTTGTTTTGAGCATGTTCGTGATTACCCATGAAACACTTTTATAAAGGCTCACAAATAATCATTTCCAGATAATTCCAACATTCCTGTCACTGCAGTGTTGAAGTCTGTTAATTGTCTTGTTTTATTCAAGGTAAGATTTTTCCAATTTATAGTATAATACATATTTTTTTCTTTAAACCTAAGTATTTTGAATATTACATTATGGGACTCAGGATCTTATTTAAACCATAAGTTTTAGCTGATTTTGGGGGGACACTGTTCTGTCAGGAAAAGTTGGGGGCAGGGGTTGCTTTTCTTTTATTACTGCCAGGTAGAGGTAGAAGTTCAGGTTTTCTACTCCAACTCTACCGACCCATGGCAGAGGAGCTCCTCACTGCTTTTGAGCAGAAGTGTGAGTTCTGATCCCCCTGTAGGCCTTTGATAATTTTCTGACTGAAAGGTACAGAAGTACCTCATTAATTCTCCTGATGTGGTCTCCACTGGCACTGCAGGGTTAGACAGGCCTCATTGTCTCTGGGCTTTGGCGAAAGTCTAACTCTTCACTTCTGACACCAGCCCAGTAGGAGTGTGAAGATTGTCTTGTTACTGACAGGTTGGTCTGGAAGTCCAGCTCACTAAGTGGTGTCTCCTGACACTGCACAGTGATTGATGGGGGCATTCATTACTATCTGGCAGGGATAAAATCCCAGGTTCCATACTTCTGTAACACCACCCTGATGGGAGGAGTCATCATTTCAGTACAGCCCCAAAGGGCAAAAGTCTAGGCTCTCTGCTCAGCCAGTGCTGACATTGTGGAGCAAGGGCTGCAGGTTTTTTCAGTGGCAAATATTTGAAGTAGAAGGTTAATGTCTGAAAGTTTTATTTGTTGCTAGGCTACTTTTTCCTGGTCCTTTATCTAGAGACAGCAGAATTGTATTGATTTTTGTTGTTGTTGTTAGATCTGCATCCACTGGTCTTTTTGGGTTTCTGGCTTCTTCTGCCCCAAGTGCGGGATATAAGAGGCAAAAATAAAACCCAAGGAAATGACCACCATGTTGTTTCACAGATCCTGTAACCATGGACCACTCTAGCTCTTTCCATTTTCTTATATTTAAACATAATATCCATGGATTGTAGTTGTTCTGAATGGGAAAAATAGAGAAAAGTATGTCTCCTTTATGTTCCCAGAAGCAGGCTTTCCTGGTAAGTTTTTTTAAATAAATGAAACACTTTAATTCTCAATATTACTAAATTTTTAGACTATACTTTATTAAAAAATAACTTTTTATTTTTATTTCCCTCTGCATTTATAATGACAATAAGAGAGTTTTTAATGTATTGACAATTTTTAAAGGTCAGGGGATATTAATGATTATTAAGAGTGCTTTGCAGGGTGTTAGTATATAAAGATATTTTTACAGTTCCATATAACATTGCAAAATGAGTACTGCCTGTGTATATTGCTGAAATAAAATTTGCCTGAAATCAATCAATCAAATTTTTAAAATTTATGTTACCTTCTTATACACTTCTCATTTACACAATAATAAAGAACTAAAAATTATTTCAGGGAAAATTATTCACACTTGGATTAAGTAACTCAAAAGTCAAACTAAGTTTTCCTGACATGAGTTTTTGAAGAATTCTTTGTAATGTTGAAATCTTATTTCTCAAGTTTTCTGCATTTTCTTTTAAATAGTTTTGCAATAAACAACTTAGATGACAAAAATTACTGATTATTTGGTAGAAATCAGTTTGCACTCCTTACATTTCACAAGGAGATGATTTAGACAGCCAAAAATACTAACTATGAATTGTTAAAGCTATTCCTGAAGTTGACAATTTTCTGAAGAAAACATTTTTTATCAGCACATAAACTAAAATATCAAATACAATAATTTTGAAGTCATAATTTCCCAATTTTCCTGTCTACATTTACAAATTAACTTTATTTTCAATTTTATTTTGCAGTCTCAGACTGAATGTCCTCATCATGGATGAATTTATAATTTTAATGAGTTTTTCCCATAAATGTAAATTATGTTTTGAACTTTCTCTGGCCTGTAGTAAATAATTACTTTAGGCAAAGGAAAAAAAAAAAAAAAACAGGAAAAGAAAACGTGATTTAGAAGTTAATCAGATGGATGGCTCAGAAGTGTTTTTATTTTGGGGCAGATGCTTTCACAGATGAGGAAACCTAGTCATGCAAAGGTTAAGCAAATTGCCAAGAAACATTCATCTAGTAAGGAGGGGAATCTAGATTTGAACAGAAACATTTCAATTACAGTCCTTATGCTCAACTGCCTGATTTTCTGTGTTAAATTACATCTCTCTAACATCTTGCTGCAGGTTACACACCTAGTAGGTGACAGAGCAGGGGTTTAAACCAAAGCTGTCTGACTGAAGGGTCCATGCTACCAACTGTTACATTGTTTGTTGCTGAAGTAGATACTATTCTACAGTTTATTAGACATTATAGAATTTTCTAAAAAATAAATATGAGGAATGATTTGAATATGGCAATTTTTAAAAAGTCTAACGTTTTGGATTTTCAAAATTATGCACTACGTGGCTCTTAGAACATATATTTGGCTGGGTGTGGTGGCTTATGCCTGTAATGTCAGCACTTTGGGAGGCCGAGGTGGGCAGAAGAATCTCTTGAACTCGGGAGGCGGAGGTTGCAGTGAGCCGAGATCTTGCCATTGCACTCCAGCCTGGGTGACAGAGTGGGACTCTGTGTCAATAAATAAATAAATAAATAAATAAATAAACAAACAAACACACTTATGTTCCTCTAATTTGGTAGTCACAATATATCTACATGCCATAGATTTAGTTTTAATTGTGTACAAAATTGAGCAGGGTCTTCAGTTAATTAGAGAAAAAGAAGTGTAACAATCTCATTGTTATCTTAACCCTGCACTAACATGAGTTTTTGCATGTGATGCTAATTTCACCTAGAAGGTACATTTTTAAAGGCATAAATGTGTTTCCTAGACCTAATAATGAACCAACCTCATTTTATGGCAGTCTCTTAAGTTGATGAAAAGCTTATTCATGAGAAAGCAACACGGTCTGTTGCTTTAAAACTGATTAAGGAAAGATGGCTGTTCAGGCTTTAAGTGGCCTACAGCTCCTTCCTCGAGCATGCTACCACTCAAGCTCTTTAAACTTGCATGACCAGATTGTTACTCACATATCAAGCGCCCCTGAAGATCCCCTAATACCTGCTTCCTTCCCTGGGTACCAGGAGAATTGCAGTGAGTCCAATCTTCAGAACTTGGTCTTGCTTTGTTGTTCCCTAGTGGGAGTCATGTCATTATTTCTGTGCAAATTCCAGTCAAAAACAAAATGCTTCGCTTTTAGTGCATTTCCCTGATGTCTGATCATGAAATTTTCATTCCTAAAGAAATTAGAATATCTTGTAACTTCTAACTTTTACTCTAGTATATCTTGTAATCTATGACAGTAAAGATACAGGCATGTCCACAGGTCCCTGCTGAACTCCCTCAAAAGGCTTTTAAAAAAATAATTTTTATAAAGCAGGGTTTTGAAAGTTAATCTTTTAAAGTCCTCATTTGTCTTTATCTCATGATGAGATGTGAATTTGCATTTGTTTTGCAGCACTGAGATTTACTTACAAGCCTGCATGCCTGCAAAAGTTACTCTGAATGATTTATCTATTGTTTACTCATTACAAAATATGATTTACATCACCTGAAATATTTATTATATTATATGCATATTAAAGAATTTAAGCTTGGCAATGAATTTGGGGAATTTGTTAAATAATATGTGTTTTGAACATTTTGTTCTATGAGTTTAAGCTTGGCAATGAATTTGGGGAATTTGTTAAATAATATGTGTTTTGAACATTTTGTTCTATGAGTTAAAATGATGCTCAGGATTTGGTTAAACATGTGGTCTCTCGGTCCATTTGGGCTGATGTAACAGAACCATAGACTGGGTATCTTATAAACAACAGAAATTTATTTCTCACAGTTCCAGAGGCTGGGAAGTCCGAAAGCAAGGTGCTGCCAGATTTGGTGTCTAGTGAAGACCCACTTCATAGCTCATAGACAGCTGTCTTCTTGCTATAACCTCACAAATTAGAAAAGAGGGAGGGAGTTCTCTCGGGTCTCTTTTTTAAGGTCACCAATCTCATCATGACCTAATCACCTCCCAAAAGTTCCCACCTCCTCATACCATCACATACAAGTTTTGGGGATACATAAACATTCCATCTATAGCACTTATTTTGTGACTTAAGTTTAGAATATGTAGTTCACTCAGGGATTCAAAGATCAAAAGGTACAAAAAGAGAAATAATGAAATTCTTTCTCCCATCCTTGACCCTGAGGGTCCAGTCCTTAAGTTGCCCCCAACCCAAACACATGTAACAACTGCTCTTGGTCCTTATGTGTTCTTGAAGTTTATTGTGTAGTATTTCAGAGTCTCTCTATGCATATTCGCCCAGAAATGGTTACATAGCTTCTCAATTTTTCCTCTTTTGTATCTAACAATTTTCTTCCTATAGGTTTTGGTAATTTCTTTTCAGTTTATTCCTACTCTATCCTTTTCATTAATATTTAAAATGAGTTTCCTCTTCCATCATATCTTCTACTCAGATGTTACTTTATACATGAATGCTGCTTATTTCTGTACATCAATTACATACCTTACTAATTCAATTCTCTTTTTTGAAATAGTTCTTTTAAGTGATTTTCTTGACTTTTCCTTGTACAGTGACCATATCCTATACAAACAACATTTTGATTTTTTAAAATTCTCTATACTCTTAAATTTTTCTTCTGCCAAGTAGCACTGTTATCAATATCTATAAAAGATGAAATAGTGAGGATTCTGATCTCATTGCTTATTTAAGTGTAAATGCACCTAATGTTTCTCTTAAAAACATAATTCTAGATCTTGGGGTGACTCTGGTGTGTTTTTATCATGTTTAGGTGTTTTCTTTTTTGAAGTATGAGTACTGAATTTTTTCAAATGTTTTTGAATTCGTAGGTCTATTAATATAGTGAATTAGTTTATTAGGTTTTCTAATATTAAACAATTCATACAATTCTAGAATAAACCCTATTTTATAAGTTAAATTTTGTCCCTCCAAATTCCTATGTTGGTGTCCTAACCTCCAGTACCTCTGACTGTGACATAATTTGGAAATAGGGTCATTTCACATGTAATTAGTTAGAATATGGTCATACAGTAAGTAGGGTGAACCCCTAATCCAATACGACTGGTGTCCTTATAAAAAGGGGAAATTTGAACACAGACATTACCAAAGGGAGAGCAGCAAGTGAATGTGAAGTCAGAGATTGGAGTCACGCATTGACAAGTCACAGGAGGTCACAGATTGTCAGCAACCCACCAGAAGCTAGGACAGAGGCATGCAATAGATTCTCCTTGAGAGCTTCAGAAGGAACCCACCTTTGCCACACCTTGATCTCAAGCTTCTAACCTCGAAATCTGTAAGACCATACATTTCTGTTGATTAAGCCACTCAGTTTCTGATACTTTGTTATAGCAGTCCTAGGGAAACTAACATAAAATAATTGATCATTGTATGATTAGTATGATATTTAGATTATGTTGCTTGATATTTTATTTAGGAGTTTTCATCAATATTTTTGCATACATTTAGTGTGCTGTTTGCTTGATTTATTTTCCTGCTTTTCATTTCACAATCTCATTATATCCTTGTGTATATGTTTCCTGTGGTGCCTTTTCATTTCTGCCACCTCTGGGCCAACGCTGTGTCCATTCACTCAGAGCAGTTTCTGTGCTGGTCTTTGTATACCATGTTGGCCGTTGTATGTCCCAGAAGATATTTGTCTCCTAGATTTGCTGAATAGTGAGGTTTTTTAAAATATTAATTTAAAAGAAATGATATCTGAAAGAAAGAAGAAGTTGCTGCCTTATATAGTCATTTTCATTCTGGTAATACTGGCCCAAACTTTTAAGCTTTTAAAATGACTTTTTTCCTGATAGAAAAAAACTTCCTCATCTCCAAATGTACCACATAATTATGCTAGTGGGCCATATAACATGGTAGCTAACAGTGTAGGCTCTCATGTTAAATTGCCTTGATTCTGTCATTTATGTGTCTTGTGACTTTGAACAAGTTATTTAATCTCTCTTAACACATTTTCTCCTTCTAAGGAAATAAAAAATTTCCCCATCTGACAAATGGGCATGATCACCTACTCTCTTCGTCAGATAGTTGTGAGGAACAAAGTACATAAGGTGGATGAGAAGTTTAGAATAGTGACTGGTCCAAAGTGTGTGCTTCATAACTAATACTTGTCATTATCATCCTTTGTCTATGTTACTGTGTTATGAGATGGGTTACTGCTGCTGGAACTTACTGTGCTCTCAGGTCACAAGAGAAGACTGGGATCTGGTGTGCATGGGACCTGGGCATGTTTCTGAATTTCTAAACCTTTATCTTGATCTTTAAAGTAGTGTCAGATGACTGACATGAGGGCTCAATTAAGAAACTGACTTGGGTACCTTGCATATAGGGGTGCTCCATTTACTTTCATTATTATGATGATTCGTTATAATTTTTTATGTTGATTACTCTGCATGGAATACTTATATAGCTGCAACATTTTTAGTTTTCAAGACCCAACTCAAATAGCACCTTCTATGTGAAACCCACTTTTATACAGAGTCACAATTTGCCACAATAGTTGTCTCTTGGTATTTCAGCTTCATCTCCGTTAATAGCATACCGAGTTGTCCACCAAAAAGTAAGTTACTTGTGGGACAGGGCTAAGCTTACTGGATCAATTTCCATGATCAGTTTTAAGTGAATGAAGCAGGGTGATAGCAACCTAGAGTTGCATTATATTCAATGTTGTTTGAAAGCTTGTTTTCTTTAGCTGCAGTTTAAACAAATTTAAAAAGAAAACATGTTTGCTATCAAGTCCACAGAATCTGTTAGGGAGGGCCAGTGAGTGGAAGTTTGTAAACTAAACAAAAATTAAATAGTTGCTAAGATTCATGTTACATATTTTATGACCATGGCAAAACATTGCATAAAACATTGGGTGAGTCTATTTTCCTGAAAGTTGTACTCAAATAGTAAATGTAACAGATTAAGTATTCCTCATATAACACTTTTAGTGGTTCTTCAATGTAGATGGCAAGTTGATGGCCAAGTTTTCAAAACACAGTCTGGCCTACTTATAATGTGTAAAACAACCAAATAGGAAAAATAAAATCTCCAAGGCAGTTTTTCTCAGTTTGTTCTATGAAAAACCATGATCTTGTGATTTCTTCAGTAGAACAGGTGGTCTTTGGAGGTTAACAACACACATTTATGTGTTAATTATAGTGTGAAGCCCTGACATAATGCAACTGGGTTAATTTTGTTTAACTTAAAATTTTCTAGACTTGTTTCTATAAACTTATTTTCCTTGTGGCACCTCATATTGTCCCACAGAACTAGAATTTTAGGAAAATCACTTTGGGAAACATTCTACAATGGGGTTGATTACAGCATCTTGACACTAGGAGCACCACAGCTTGATGGCGGTTGCAAGCAAGGTCTATCCGGTTCATTTATTTTTCTTTTATAAAGATAATATAAAGGATCAGTAGAGAACTCTTAAATCCACAATATGTAATAAACTACCCCAAACCAGTACATAAGTAGTGAACTGAAGCCTTTATACACACACCTGCATAGAAATGCTATGTACATGAGGATGGGCACTACGGTGAAACAAAGAATACGAAACATTGGCCGGGCATGGTGGTATGCGCCTGTGGTCCCAGCTACTCAGGAGACTGAGGTGGAAGGATCGCTTGAGCCCAGGTGCCAAGATCATGCCACTGCAACTCCAGCCTAGGTAACAGAGCCAGAGCCTGTCTCAAAAAAAAAATAATAATAATAAATAAATAAATAAATACCCATGCAACGAGTATATGGACATACATATACAAAGCTTCAAAAATTACACATAATTACTCTTACTTCTGATTTTTCCTCACCACACAGATGGTTTTTCAACACCTCCCCTATTAGGAAAACAGACTGTTCTTATCCTTTTGAGATTATTATTTTTGTAGACAGCAGTGTAGAGAAAACTTCCTGAAGCCAGCCTTTCTGGATTAAAATTCCAGCTCTGACACTTGCATGTTGTATGACCTCAGACCAGTCACTGTGCCTGAAGTCTCTGATCTAATGTAATAGTGCTTATAACAGAGATTTTTGATAGATTTGGATACATTTACATTTATAATTTCACAGGGCATGTAGTAAGTGTTATAAGAGTTTGCTCTTATTATTTTCTTTCTCTGTAGTTTGCTTCTATATTGTCTATTAGTCACCTTTGGTATCACCCATACCAGGATTTGCTCTTCATTCTTATCAGGATTTTTACTTTATTTGTAGAAAATTATCAGTATCTCTTTGGAATTGTTAATTTAATGCCTGATATGTACCAGTCACTATAGTTAGTTCTTGGGATGCACATTATGGTGAACAAAAATGACCTCAAAAGAATGTGCAGTCTGGTAAAGCATACAAACAGGCACACAGATAACTGTCTTATGAAAGTCTTCATCAATGATGTGTATAGCTCTGGCCGTCCAAGTTCTTCATTCAATACTGGACAAATGAATGAATTTCTAAAAACACAGAAGCTTCACTCTCTTTCGTCTGCAAATTCCTTGCTGCCACAATCTATTGCCTGGGAATGCCCTTGCTTTTTTTTTTTTTTTTTTTTTTTTTTTTGGCAGTGGGGATGACGTATGTAAACTGACTTAGTTTTGGAGAAGAAGTACAGCTTCCAGGATGTCATAATAAAAAGAGATTTCAACCATTTGATGCCCACACGGTAACAGACATTACTGGCACGTGGAGTATTCAGTAGTGTACTTTACATTTTGTCTTTGTGGACACCTTTCTGTGCCTCAATAACAGCACACTAGGCTATCTATTATACCTTAAAATTGAATAATCTTTTAAAACTTCTATTTTTTTCTTTTCCTAGTTGGTGATTGCATAACTCTGCTTTCCATTTTATGTTTTTATCCCCACTAGGATATGGGTAAGCCTAAATTTCTTTCTTTTTGCTAAATCACTCAGAATAAAAGTAAAACCTGGTTTAAAATGAGATCTACATCCACTGGAATAAGAGAGCCCTTATATTTTTAAAGGGGAAAAAAAAAACCTCACAGCTTTTCATATTAAATAGCATTAGGGCAAAGAAAAAATATGTTGATTATCATTTCCATGATTCAAATGCAAATTTCTAAATGTAAACAATGTCTTACTTCTTTTTTGATGATCAGTGGGAAATTAAATTCTGAAACTGGAGCAGGGAAAGGCATGTTTTTGTATTCATAGGAGACAGCAGTTTTTCCAGCAGAGAAGCAGAAGGCAACAACTGCAACGAAGGTGCCACCACCATAATCAGGTAATTCAAAGCTGCCATGACAGAGGAGTGCTTAGAATGTTCCTGTGGTCCAAAGGCATGTTTTAGGGGTATATCTGTAGAAAAGAAAACATGGCTCGGGGGATGAAAATTGAGGCTGTGAGGTTAAGAAGTCTGTGCAAAATACTGAGGATGAAACAGATGCTGATTGACCAAGTTTGCTAATTCTACAAAGGAAAATTGGGCATCAAGTAAAATATTGACCAGGATCACCAACTCCCTTTGCATTTATCTTTAACTTTTGTGATGGATTCACTTGTAGGTTCATTGTTTGTCGAGGGACAACTCAGTGAGAGTTTCATTTGGGAATGTGAAATTACAGAACAAGGGAGAGACTGCGGCAGAAAGAGGAGTTGAAGCACAGATTTGGGAACCATCTGCTTGTTGGTGAGAGATGAAGCATGCTATTCTCCAAGGAGTGAAGACATTGAGGACTAAACCTTCAGAAACTGATGATGATCAAGGAAAAGAAAAGATAGATAAGAGAAGAAATCAACAGAAGACCAGATTTTTTTATTAGTTCTGCTTCTGCTCTTAATTTAGGATGTACATGAAAATAAGTATTTTTTATTTGTCATATAATACTTCTCTAATATGTTTCTATTAGTGTCTTGAATAATCTAGTACAATAGAACTACATGAAATAATTACCTAGAAAAAGGTTGTTGTAATTATACTGCTTAATAAACCTGGGTAGAAACTTGTGGAATGTGCTAAAAGACATACGTTTTTCTTAGCATTACTTTGTATAGAATTATGTTTTTGATTGAGTTAATTAGCTTTTACGATTGGAAAGAGACTTGAATTAAATGTATCTTTCAACACTTTTTATAAAGCTATATATTCAGGAAGTTCTCTATAATCTATGGTATGTAAGAAAAGCTCATTTGCTTCTATGTTAATTTAGTGGTATAAACTATAAGCTGGGAGATTTAAAAAGACTCAACTGAATGAATACACCAGGATTTCTTTTAAATGTACGTAAGTGCACAATAAATCTTGGCCATTTAAATGTTCTGATGTTTTTATTCAGAATAAATAGTTTGCTGTAAATCTTATGTTACGAAGCTTACTTATAGTGAATTAGATAATCTCAAGACAATTATACTGGTCCAATTACTGCTGTGTGTGTTGCTTTTGAATTATTATTTAGAGACTGGAGATCAGACAAGGACCATTGCTTTATATGACAAGAACTAAGCCGTTATCTGATAAAAATTTATCTCCTTATTTCCTATTTACTTTGCCTAGAATTGTTATTTATACCAAACCACTCATCTCTGTTTTGAGTGTAAATGTAATTAGGTGACTATTAAAATATATAAAGAAGGGTTCATAGGTCTATTTATCTCAGCTGAAAATTCAGATCTATAAACTAGGAAGAAAGACAATTTGAAAATTCACAGGGTAAATGATGTATACTACTGAACAAAGCAAAGTTAGGCTGGGCATGTGGCTATGACCAGCCCAGAAAGCTGTTTCACAATGAAAAGATTATTTAAGCTTTTGGTTTCTGTTTTTAAAAAATAACCACTTTTCTTTTATCCACCTTATAGAACTATAGCAATTATTTTAAGTGAAAAAATGAGCCATAGTCTGTAAAACAGAAAAGGAAAAACAACCTTGAGTGGACCCATCTTACAAATTCTCCATGTATCCTTTGTGCAACACTCCACAGGAAGACCAGTGGAGATACAGAGTTAAATAAAGTAGTGCTTACTGTTAGAATTAAAAATCAAAACCAAAATTTAGTTTGAGTCACACAGAGGGCAAAAATACTGATTCATTGGTCCAGGACAGATTTAGATTATGTTTGTTGCCCCTGCTTTGTTATTAGAACCACCCCCATTACACTCTCTCCTGTGTCCTGGTTTGGCTGATAAATCAGGTGGCCACCCAAACACTTCTATGGCAATGAAGAATGGTGCTCAGGTTCTCTCCCTCTCCCTAGCAAATGCTTCTGCTGATTATCTTCTAGAGCAAAGATTTGCAAACCTGGGTGCACACTGGCATCACCTACTGAGGTTTTGTGCTCAGACTCCAGCAACCAAGATTCCCATTGAATTGGTTGTAGGTGGGGACTTGTCAGAAGTGACTTTTTTCTTCTTCTTATGTTAAGCTCAGCAAGTGATTCAGATGTGCAGTCAGGACTGAGGTCCACTCTTTGTGTGGAAGTAGCCCAGACGGATGGACAAGCAGAAGCTTCAGAATTAGAAAATCTGCACCGAGCACTGAGAGCTTCCACTGGGCTGCTCTGTGGCTTCAAGCTGATTCTGGAACTCTGAGCCTCAGTCGTCTGAACTGTCTGTAAAGTGAGAATGAGAGTATCTCTCCTCAGAACTATTCTTGGGTTTAAAGTAATGTGTGTATGATGGATGGGAAATAGGAAACATCAATAAATCCCAGAACCATCCCAGATGGGAGCCTGGCCCTGTACAGGAAAGGGGTAAAGCTCCTGTGGTCAGAGAGTACTTCCAGAAGTGTGACTCACATGTCCCTAATA
Source organism: Macaca nemestrina (assembly GCF_043159975.1). Lineage (NCBI taxonomy): Eukaryota > Metazoa > Chordata > Mammalia > Primates > Cercopithecidae > Macaca > Macaca nemestrina. The sequence goes on from NC_092140.1 coordinate 88,747,281, forward strand.
TGCAAAAAAAAAAAAGTCTTCTTTTTCCTGTACAATGACTTTTCTTGATATTCTTGACCTGAGAAGTGAGTTTGCATATATCTGACTGTCTCAATTATTCAGGACTTCAGAGGAGAGGGAGTGTATTAGTCAGTTCTCATGCTGCTAATACAAACATACCCAAGACTGGGTTATTTATAAAGGAAAGAATTTTAATGGACTCACAGTTCCACATGGCTTAGGAGGCCTCACAATCATGGCAGAAGATGAAGGAAGAACAAGAGGACGTCTTACATGGTGGCAGGCAAGAGCGAGCTTGAGTAGGGGAACTCCCCTTTATAAAACCATCAGATCTTGTGAGACTCATTCACTATCATGAGAATGGCACAGGAAAGACCTGCCCTTGTGATTCAATTACTTCCCACCGGGTCCCTCCTGCAACACACAGGAATTATGGGAGCTACAATTCAAGTTGAGATTTGGGTGGGGACACAACCAAATCATATCAAGATTTATTTGTTTTCCAGATACAAAGACTAGTAGGATTAGCATCACTTATCAACAATTACTGAGCATGAGCGCATGATTAGATGTTAAGAGATGGAAATTTTATCACTAGCAAGCATTGTAACTTAGAGACATTTAACTCTTCTCTTAGTTTCCTCATCAAACTTAGAGCCATGTATATTTTTCCTTCTGGTGCTATATTTAAGTTTTTCTATGTATTCATTGCTTTGTAGTAAGACGAAAACTAGGACATAACACCATCTGCAGACAAGAAACTTAACACTAAGATACCTTAAGTAGTTATAGCAATAGCTAAAATACCAATAGTAGCAATAGAAATATACTCTAGAAGGATTAACAACATAGAATTGCTCTTTAGGGAAAATGACAAGTCCACACTGGTTTGGATGGATTTCCAGTTTCAGCTACTGGATAAACCCCCATCACTTATTTCACCATTTATGGTGATTTTGGGGGGTATACTTTGTTGCCTATGGCAACTTGCTTTAGTCTGTAGACTGTTAAACAAGTAACTCACTGCAGAGTATAGAAAATTCATTTGCTGTTACCCGGTGTAGACAATTTCTTATTCATCGAAATTCTACCTATCTTGTTTTTAGAAGTTTTCTGTTTTCTTGATTAACTTCTTATATAAGGGTTTCACAAACAAACTGCATTTGAGAAAGTAATATGGTGTGAGATAATTCATCCAGAATGACTCATTTTAGAAATGTAACCTTAGGATCATATAAGCATGCTTCCTCATTTAATCACATTTTATCTTTTACCTGTTGATATTGTACGTTAGGACATATCGAGGGGGCTAGAAGGGAGACTGAAAAGATGAAGAACATTAAATCCAGAATAGGGAATCTGATGAGAGGAATACCTGTTAGAAACCTTTTCCCACCCTTTCCTTCCCACTGTTCTGTGCCATTTTTACACAATCAGATTGAAAAAGAAAAACAATCCCCTCTTCTCGAAAGTGTTAGAGCACATAAACAGGAAGGAGAGTCAAGCTGAGGCAAAAGCTGCTGTTTATCGCAGTTCTGTTTTATTGCAGTTATTAAACCATTAACAATTAGACAAATATTGTAAGTGAGATGCCATTCCTAAGTGTCACAGCTGTCATTTACTCTAGGTTCATAAAACAGACTAATATTTCATTTATTGCATACATCTAGAAACATACCACAAACACCTATCCATTTTATTCACTTTAGATATTGAACCTAATACAAACTGTTAGTAACAACAACAACATAAATTATTCTTGAAATAAATAGAAGAATCATTTTATAGTCTATATTAAATGCCACTAAATGGTGTGGATCAGACTACAAAAGGAAACCAATGAAAAAGCCAGGCTTTCTTAAGAGTCATAAAAGTGGGTCTCAAAGGCTCCTTTTTTTAAAAGAGATAAAGAGCTTCAAAACATCCAAAAAATAAAAATTATTGAGAAAAAAATATATTGTAGGTTTGTTGATTTTAAAAGATGGGCAGGATTATGAAAAGAATGAAATTATGTGGGGGTAAACTGGACTTCACTTCTGCAAGAGATAGTTATTCTCTATGGGATAGTTATTCTGTATGGGAGGGCTTTCTATTGCAAAGAATATCTGTCCTTCAAAAGCCTAATTGTACCAAACCATGAAGCATTCTCACCAAGGTGGCCAGTAGCATCTTAGCAATCAATTCATTCTTTCTTTGTCCTCCACAGCTCCTCCTTCATTTCGAGCTCAGTTTCGTGTCATAGTGGGTTGAGGTAGGCTTTACAGTTTAGTTCAGAACAACCAGATATTCCTTCCCTCCTGCAAATTTTGTTGATTTTCTTAGAAAATGTTTGAGAAAAAGTTTATCCCCATTTTGCCAATAAATGGACTGACACTGAGACAGAATAAGTAACTCCTCCAACATCTCATGCCAAAAAGTACTAGAAGTGACAGTAGAACTGATAGACTAATGGGCTTTAGATTCCTCATGTGACTTCTATTCCCTTTTTGTTCCTTGGTTAATCAGCACCCTATTTCTTTCAAGTGGTGAGACCTAACTCACAATGGTTTAACAGAAGACAAAATCAAAATATATCAACCAACATAAGGGCAATGCATTGAATCACCCCCAGAGAAAGGGCAGATGTGGAACAGCTCTCAGGCTCAGCTGGCTCGAGGAACTCAGTTCCTGTCTCCAGTTCTCTCTTATTCTTCATTTTGATCTCTATCATGCATCTCTAACTCTGTCCATCTCTTTCCATCTCTTCTTCTTTGTATGCTGTTTCCAGTCTCTTCGCTGATTATGGAGACCATTTCTTCTACTAAAGAATCCATTGTTTTCTCTATAAAGTAGAAAATAGGGCTATCTGCAGCTTTAAGTGTGAATAATCTGAGCCTGGAAGCTTCAAAGGACAAGGAGAAGACCACTTTTATTACCTATAAATTACAGGGAATGAGTTTCCCAACTTGGGTCAGGGGTTACCTACTCTTCTCTATGTTGATACTGGTGGGTTTGGGTGAGTTTCTAGAGCTTGAAAGTGGGAAGAGTGACTTTATTTGTAAGAAAAAGATAAATCAAGAAGGTAAAAAGAACAGTTGTTGACCTCAGCCCTTGATTGTCTTTTAAACACTAAGTCTAAAGACAGAATTTGCTTTTAAAAAGTGACTATTAGATATACTTTCTAAGCTCAGTAACCATGTTCTTGTTTTTCACTGGCACAATCAAATGTATAGCAATAATCCAGAGAATACAGTAAAAGAAATGTACCGAATGGCATCCCACTCTATAATAAAATTCGAGTTTTACTGAAACTCTGCTAAGTAGGAATTCTTCTTTACCACCGTATAGCAATTTTACTTTCCAGACCTGTGTCCAGAATGCAAAAATTATTTACTGGAAGTTGAAATTCCTACTATTTGGTTACTTGCAGTAAATGCAAGAGTGGGAGTGAGTGGAGAATGATGTACCTACCATTTCAGATAAAGAGGTTTGGTTAATGAAGATATTAACCACTTTTTTGCTCATTATCCCATTTATTCATCATTCCCATTCCTCATTCCCATTGTACCCTCTGTCCTTTTCTATTTCTCCGGATATATTTTTTTCTCTGCTCACCAAATATTCTGTTCTTTTCTTTATCCTGTGACATCTAAATTGCTTTACCCAGCTCATGTGCTTTATCCTGGCTAAGAGACAACCAAGAAAGTCTATGCCACTATGGATGATGTCATAGACTTTCACTGGAATGGAAATCTAGATTTAGAAGAAAGCTTTATAATTATCAGACTTCTAAGAAGGAATAAAATTGTATGTTGAAAAATGCATGTAGAAAAATGCTAATTTGTTGTATTTTGTTGTTTTGATACTTTTCATGTTGAAAGGGGCTATTTTAAACAAGGAAAACAAGTAGTAAAATAATTTTAGAAAACAGTAAAAGTCTGGACACTGTACAGAAGGATCAAGCCTAGTATTTTCTTAAAGGGAAAAGTACGGAAGTTAATAGACATTTCTCCTACAGGAGAACCTCGTGTACTTATGAGTCACCATGCTGATTCAAAAATATGGTAGATCATGTTTGTCATAAATGGAAAACAACAAATGTAATAAGGAAAATGTAATTTTGTAAATAGGCAAATTAGTATCACTGAATTGTTTGTTAGTTGCACATATTATTCTATAAAGCCAATGTTTCTCTGTTAGAATATTTCTAAAAGCTATTTGTAGTGGTAGGGGAAGTAGACAGGCAGGGAGCAATTATAATTATCCCAGGGAGCATACTACACTCCTTTCATTTTTCTGATTCTTATTTAAAATACAATCTTATTAAGGGGGTCATGTTAATCCACCCTGGGTGCAGAATGGTTCTCTGTATCTCAGCAACTTCCAACTTTTTCTTAATTGTATTTTTTGATCTAGTATTCCCCAACAAAAACTCACCAACTTAGCCTATTTGTTGCTACTTTTGCTCACATATGCCCTTCCATTCAACATTTGCTAGCTGCTTTTTTTTTTTTTTCAGTTAGAGCAATGTCATCTGGGTCAAATAATATAATCCTGAATGAGTGATTTCTTCTCAGCTTCTTCCCTGTAAAATCTAGAGATGAGGTTAACATTATAAAGCTGCTTCTAGCTGATAGATTATTCTAACTTAGTCATCTTAGTAATGTCCATCACTTTTTTTACGCCAGTATGGAAAAATGGTGTTGGGACATAAAGATGTAAATTCATGCCTTTTCTCCACAGCACCACCTATATGTCCATTGAGTCAATTATCATACTAGGTATTTCCACTACTTTCTTTTGGTGTTGGTTCACAATAAGAAACATTTTCTTGGCCACTAATATTTTCTTATGTTTAACTCTGAAAATTAATAAACTATTGACCTCAATAATAATGGCATGGATTGAACTTCTGAAATTAGAAAATTGAGACCTGTTACTCAAGAACTATCTTGAAAGAGAGCCAGGTATACAAAAATGTGGCTTTTTTTAAACAATGCAAAATAGTGTCCCCAAATACTGTCTCTATAAACAATGCTAAAGATTTTTAAATAAAATTACTTCGTTATAAAATCAAAATAATGTTAGTTCTTAAAACTGAACTGATTTACTCTTGATCATTATTTATTTTTCTGCCTTTTGGGGTTTAATTTGTGCTAAGTGATTAAATAGTAATCTCTTTTCTTGATATAAATTATAATTTACAATTTTTTTAACAGTTTCCACTTTTAAGAACATCTTAACATTTAGCGTAAAAATAAACAGATTTTTATATCTTTATTTTGTAGTCCGATTCAGTAACTTTCTATTAGAAATTACTTTGCTTGACTAATGTGTGTGTGTGTGTGTGTGTGTGTGTGTGTGTATTTCCAAAGAACTCCTCAAATATTGCAATTTCAGTGAAGACAATTGAAAGCATTATATTTGACACTTTAGCAAATTCTCAATATTAAAAGCATTTTAATAGCATCAGTTTCCATATTTTAATGTTATCTATGAAAAGACAGCTCAGACCTGAGAAAGAAAGAAGTTTTAGGTCACACTGGGAAGAGGCACTGACAATTATTGAAAGAGAAGAAAGGGGTTCTGGAAATTGGTACAGAGCGCAAGTTACGTGCCCCATGTGAAGTCATTAATATCTGAGTGATTGCACCACACAGCTGGTATGCTAAATACTAATGTCACATTTACATGGACTGTTCTATTTGGAGCTGTTGAGGTTTGTTACTTTTAGTCCTCAGGGCTAGCAATTTAGCCTAATCTTTTCTTACTTCAGTCTGTAACCTAATGAAGCACATATGCTTTCCACCTGAGAAATTGGAGGGCTCCATGAAGTGGGTACATACAACTTCCCTTCATTTCACAGCCTTTATGGCCTTGATCTCTGTATAAACCATTGCAAGGTTTAATCACCCGTTCTCTTCCCTCATATAATTGATTTAAAAGATGTTTATAAATCTTTGCCTACTGTAAATCCTTGAATATAAATCTTATGCTTCCTTTTCTTTTTGTCATGAATAAGAATTAAATAGTACTACCATAGCAGGTATCTCACCTGAAAAAAACAAGCTTTTATCCACAAGTAGGGATTTTATTATATAAGTCTTTGCAGCTAGTTTTACTGCAAATCATTTGAAAACCTATTTGATACAGTAAAAAAATCATGTGTTTAAATGAGACATAAACATTTTAATGTAAGATAGCTATGACATGATACATTTCTGTTTATCCTATAAGAATGTTTCACTTAAATAATCAAAATTTTGTTAGATGCTGTTACTCTCAAGTTGTAGATGAGAAACCCAAGGAGTAGTAAACCTGTATGGTAGCGAACAGAACACTACCATACAGGTTTACTACGCATGCCATAAACCAGACTTTGTCCATACCAATTGACTTTATGGAAATAAACCCTTGGTATCTTGACAATTCTACTTTTTCAGTTATTTAACACATACTGGCACCCTTTAGAAAATCAGCTGTTTTCCTGAAAGTCAAAACATTTCATCAGGTAAAGTAATCATAACATCCTTATGCACAATGATATTAAATCCATCTCCAGAAAGACACAATTTCTCCTTTTGGAGATCAACTCTTTTGGCTATTCAAACATGTACTCCACCTCCTTCCAAACAGAACCAGAAAATTCTGCCTTTTAATGTATATAACCAAATTTATATTTTCTCATAAAAGGAAAAGATGCTTCAAAAGAAACACATACAAAACATCAATATAGCATTTTTCTTTCTAGAGTTGCTGAGGTGCTTTATGACATTGTGCTATGTCAAAAATTTATATCTTGGCAACAAGCACTTTACAGATGGCACCAGGCTATGACAAGACATGTCAGAGGTAACGTTTATTACAGCCAACTTGAACTTAACTCAAGGGACCTGTTGTTGAAAAGTGACACCATTGATCTGGAACCACTGTTACAGGGCCGAAGAATAAAAAAATGCATTAACTCATTGACAAATTAGAATATATTTTGTCTGTTATGTTCTTAAAGAGTTTCAGAGAGCTTGACTTACTAGGCAGCAGTAACTAATTCTAGGATACATACAGAGCAGGTATTTTCCTTCACCCGGGTCACCCCATCCTCTCTCTCCCCTTTTCTTTTTTCATAAGAACCAGGACTATTTGTTGCCATATTTTGTATATTTTCTTCAAAATGAATATGAAAACTGGTGCAATCAGAATAACTCAAACTACCACCAAAAAGCACAACCTTGGCATTTAATCACTTCCAGCACAACTACATACTCCATGTAACCCAACTAAATCTTTGTTTTGTTAACATTTGATACCCTAAATTACAACTCAGAAAATATATCATAAATCTGTCAGTCAGAATTCTTAAGTAGCTTTTTATATCATGTAATGGAGGTGCTATGCTATGAACATGTCCCCCAGAATTCAGGTGTTGAAAATGAAATCCCCAATGCTGCAGGGTTGGAAAGTGGGACCTCCTGGGAGGTGTTTAGCTGATGAAAGCTGTGCCCTGAATGGATTAATGTTTCAGGGCTCAAGTCACCATCTTGGAAGCAGAAACTCCAGGTTGTAACCTTCTAGCATCTTAATCTTGGATTTCCCAGCCTCCAGAGCTGTGAGAAATAAATTTTTGTTATTTATATGTCACTCAGTATCAGGTATTCTGTTATGGCAGCACAAAACAAAGACAGATGAGATTGGAGATTTTCTTAATAACCTCATTTTGGTGAAAAACAGTGAAAAGTAACATCTAGCAGATGAAAATTCATCTTAAATAATCTCAATCAATGAAGCTCATGAATGCTGTAGAACTCACCAGGTTAAAGAGGCCAGGCATGGTGGCTCATGCTTGCAATCCCAATACTTTGTAAGGCCAAGGTGGGAGGATTTCTTAAGCCCAAGAGTTTGAGACAAGCCTGGGTGACAAAGTACACCCCATCTCTACAAAACTTTAAGAAAGAATTAGTCAGGTGTGGTGGTGTGTACCTGTGGTCCTAGCTACTTGGGAGGCTGAGGCAGGAGGATCACTTGATTCTAGGAGTTTGAGGCTGCAGTGAGATATGATCATGCCCCTGCACTAAAGGTTGGGTGACAGAATAAGTCTCTGCCTCAAGAAACAAAGAAATAAACAAACAAATAGAAAACCAGAAGAAAAGGAGTTATCAGTGAAACAAAAAGACAAGAAATACAATACAGATGTGGTACTTATTTCTAGGAATATAGCTCATAATTTAAGTGCTCGATAACATTGTAAATGTTAGCCTTGCATAATTAAAAAGCCTAATATATTTTTGTTTGCCTGCTTTGTGGAGATCAAGAGTATGGGATAAAAAGAATAAAAGAAAAAATCTCCCAATGCTATGTGATGGATTCTTGAGGCATAATGATAGACCTATTAGTGATAGCATCATACACAGAATGCATCATGTGTTCGAAAATATATCTCCAAGAGTACGAATAAAAATAAAAATAAGGTTTTCTGTAAGCTATTCAATGATTCAAATGAAGGTTCCAATGACAACCAAGAAACTTATTTTGAAATTGCAAGTGAAGAGTTTGAAATAAGTTATTTCACAAAATATGAGACCAGAAGAAAGTGACATTTCTAATTATTTTGTATTATATGATTTGTAAATTTATTGACAGGTAAATTTATAAATTAAAAATCATAAGTTAATACTTTTCAATTTTATCTATGTATTTTATATTCCAGTTGACCGAAATAATTATTTTCTAACTAACAGAAAAATAGAGTTTCAGATTGTATTTAAGATTGTCATGTATTTGGATCTATATAGTATTTTGGTCACATGTTTTTGAATACCTTTTTTTGCTAAATTGACTTAGTAGACTGAGAATAATAGTTGCTATAGTAGATATTCTTTTATAAATGAAAGACTTTAAATGTAAAGAACAATTAATTAAAATTATTAAGCTGATGTAATTAGCAAGATTTGAATTTAGCACTACTGGCTTTAGTGTTCCTGTAAAATAATTAATACATATTTTCTTGCCTTCTTGAAAAATTAACATCTGTTGAGATGGTAAAACAATGACAAAATAGGAACTCAGTAAATATCGAATGGATGGAAAAAGCTAAGCCTATTACAAGGAAATTCAGAAGCAAAAGAAGCTATTTTAGTTTGGGGTCTGGCAACATGAAGTAAATACATGGAGAGACAAATCTCCAAGCAAAGGGTTTATTTGGTAGTAATATATAAAAATTGCAATCTGGGACATACACACACATAGACCAGAGTGGCTGCTGATGTGTCTGAAGAACAAAGGAAAATGTTGACTTTTTATTGGGGAGGAGAAGAAGGTCGTGTAATTTAGGTTGTTTTGACAGAAAGTTTATTGGTGCCAGTAGTGGCTGGCAGGAGGTAGAGAATTCTAAGTGGTGAGTGGCAGCAGTTACTAGGTAAAACTTGCAATCTGAAAGTCATAGCAGGCCACTGTGGTTTTGGACTGGGCTTGCATGACAGTTCCTGGAGTAGGTATTTGTACTTCAGTGCTTTTTCCTATGTCCCTACAACTCTATTTTAGTTGAGCAGGAGAAAAAAAGTGAGTCCATTTTGTATAATCAATTTTCAAGGCTGTCATCAAAGATGTAAGAGGCCCAACTGTCCTGATTTACCCAGGACCCAGATGTTTCCCCCATACAGAAATGTCAGCCCTAAAACCAGGAATGTGTTGGGAAAACTGGCATGAGTTGTTGACTCTCCAAAGAGGTAGAATCCAGCAGGGTGATGATTAAGTCAACAAGAATTTGAACATCTTTTTAAGGGAAAGAGCAGAGAAGTCTGTGTCATAATTGAGATACTAAGAAGAGAATTTCATTCGTTGATGGTATGTGTAATTGTCAGAGGAATTTCATTGCTTTTGGATCAGAAAGCATAAAACAATTGAGGACACTTAGATTTCAACATGGGAAGCAGGGTTGGTACACACACATAAATAACACACATTATCAGGCCAGATACCAGGGTTGACTTTAACGACAAATATTTGATGATTGCTTTAGAAACACTGTGAGCAGTTAACCTCCATATCTTTATCATATGTTATAGAGAAATATTTAAGAGTTCCTTTTATAAATAGAGCTTTTATTTTGCTTTTACTGGTTTTCTTTATTTAAAGAATATTTATGTTCACATGAAAACTATACCAGCTGGGCTTATACATTGTGCTCTGGATATTGTCCTTTCAGAAGCTCTTAAAGCAAGTTTCCTGCACTGAGAAGAAGGAATAAAATTTATCTTTATTGAAATTTTATATGGTGTTTTATAAATACTACCAAATGTAATGCTCTTAACAATGAAATAAATAAAATAGTATAAATATGTCAATTTGCCAAACTAAGAATCTGAGTCACAGAATGGTTAAGTTACTCTCCTAAGGCCATTTTCATAGAAAGAGGTAATAGAAAAGACAGGATTTGAACCCAGCTATTCCAATTATAGAGACCACGAATGTGGACACCATATAATGTCAAGTGCCTGGGAAAAAAATGAATGAATTTGAAACACTACATGAGAAATAACTCGTAAAAGATATGGAAGTGTGTTACTTCTGAAGACAAATGTACATCTGTGTGTTAAAACCTCAAAATTGGCCGGGCGCAGTGGCTCAAGCCTGTAATTCCAGCACTTTGGGAGGCCGAGACGGGTGGATCATGAGGTCAGGAGATCAAGACCATCCTGGCTAACATGGTGAAACCCCGTCTCTACTAAAAAACACAAAAAACTAGCCAGGCGTGGTGGCGGGCGCCTGTAGTCCCAGCTACTCGGGAGGCTGAGGCAGGAGAATGGCGGGAACCCGGGAGGCGGAGCTTGTAGTGAGCTGAGATCCGGCCACAGCACTCCAGCCTGGGTGACAGAGCGAGACTCCGTCTCAAAAAAAAAAAAAAAAAAAAAAAAAACCCTCAAAATTATTTCTTGAATTAATTAAAAATTCAAAGCTCATTCTATGACATGATTTTCCCTGGTTGTGTGCTGCTGCCTACGCAGTGGGAGAAGGCTTTTCCAGAATAGTTTGGAAGAATAGGCAATCTAGACAATCCAGAGCTGAATTGCTCTTGCAGCTCTGAGCTCTTTAAATTTGCTCTTTTCTCTGTTTAAATTCACAGATAAATTGCAAATCTCTATTCTACTTTGTTCTGCACTGATACATTGCAAGGATTCTATCAAAATAAGTCGTAACCTTCTTAACTAGACCACATTTTTATTAACATTTTGGGGAACAGCCTTACCCTCTGTGAAAAATCAGAGTATGAACATATTTTGATGTAAAAGTAAAAAACAAAGCAACATATAGTCTTATATTTATTTACACAGATTTGTATACCAATCCTATGAAAAAGGTATTATTATTATATTTTCCATTTTAGAAATGAATAACTTGATGTATAGAGATAAAGCATTGTGGCCAAAACCATACACCCCCAATAAATCGCAAAAGTTGAATTCAAACCTAGGCAGTCTGGCTGTAGAATTTGTGTCCTTATCACTCTACTATAGTGCCCCATATCATCTACTTGAAAAGTCATTTGATCAGTCTGATTTCATTTCCTGAAATACCATTTTATTTGATACTGTATGTAGATGAGAACCATTTCATTTAACATTTACTTATTTCCTTAGAAACTTATATAACCATTTTTTTTAAAAAGGCAGACTCAGATAAATCAAGACCTACAACTGGTAAGAAGGACTTTCTCTAAATAATAACATTATGCTTTTTTCTTTTTCAAGAATGGCCTGATTTTAAAAATTAGGTAACATGTTCCAGCCTAAAATGGCATCTGACTAGCAGCAGTTTTGCAAGTCCTCTTAAATTTCCACAAAATTCGTGTCAGAAAAAAAGAGATTTCATAAAAAATGTTGCTATTTTGTAGATGTAACTGTTGCTGTATCACAGAATATGGAATGATTTCCACTAAGTTCAAATATAATGCAACATGGATTGTAAAACAAACTTGATGTTACGCTAGTGAATTGCTTTAGGAATCATGCAAACGTGTCCTCCAATAATCAATAAGAAGGTCCGTTGACCATCTTCATTATCTACTTCTTTTTTCAAAATTAGTATGTATTATCTACATTACTATATATTCAAATCCACTAGGAAAGTGATCTTCTGCACGTATACTATTTCTACTTTTTGAGGCAACCGAATATCTTTCTTTGGTCTTCTGATGGAACTTACTTCCACTTTAGATCTAAGAAGATATCACAACTTGTGGAAGAGAGTAGTTAAAATAAAGTCAATTGTCTGCTGTGAAATGTCTCCAGGTTGGAATGGAGAAGAGATGTGCAAAGACAAGTAGTCTTTGGCATAGATGTCTTCCTAGAGTGTGGATCACCAGAATGGGGTGAGTCGGTAAACAATTTTTCTATCCTGGGGCCAGCAGACCCTCATTCAATGGTAAGTAAATATAATGCTGACAGCAGGTAACATTTATTAAGCGTAAATACGTGCTCATCCTTGTTGCAAACACTTTACATTCATTAGCTCATTTCATCTTTGCAATAATGGCTCTCACTAGCTGTATCCAGTAAGACATTGGGAAATGACAAAGGTGCCGCCCAACCCCTGCCTTCCAGCTGTAGTGATTAGTAACTGGCCAACACTAAAAGGACAGAGAAGGCAACAAATGCTATTTGGGGCCAATTCATAAAAATAAAGGAAGGTATCAACGGTAAAGAATAGATAGCTTGGAAAGAGGCATTGACAGAAGAATGTGGTTTATAATAAAGACATGATATCATCAATCAGTGTGAAAATGAAGCATTAATTCATTATTTTCCAGTTGTAATAAACAGTACTGGTTTCCTATTTTGTAAAAGAGAGTTAGATCGTTACTAAATAATGCATACTTAAATTAGTTCCAAATAAGTTGGAATTATATCTAACAATAATAATGTGGCAAAACTTACACACTGAATATTTTGTTTTGATCACTGTTGTGTTTTACCTACAAAAATGCTTTGGTCCTCATAACAAGCCTATGAGATAGGAACAATTATTTCACTCTTTTACAGATGAGAAAACCAAGTTATGTGGAAGTTCAGTGACATTATCCAAGGTCACACAGCTTACAAGTGTTCTTACAGCCATCTCATACTTAACATGTCCACCAATGAATTCCTAATCTTCTCCCTAAAAACATGTCCCAACTCCGATCTTTTCCATCTTACAATATCCTTTACTCAGAGTCACCTATATGCTCAAGCCAAAAATCTCACAGCTATGCTTAACTCCTTACAGCCTGCATACATTTTGGAAAATTCAGTTGAATCTATCTTCAGACAAGATCTTCAATCCACCTCTACTTTGTACAAATTGGTAAACACCATATTTCCTGGTTTGTTTCAGTAGCCTCTTAACTTTTCTCCGTGCTTCCTCCTTTGCTTCCGTCAGTCTACCCTCACTCTAGTGGCAAGAAAAATACTTTACAACATAAATCAGCTCAGCCCACTCCTTAACCTGGAACACTGCTCACCAGGGAATCCCTACAGCCAGTTCTCTAACCTCCAGATTGTTACTTAAATGTCTCCAGATTAAGGAAGACTCTCCTGACAACTGCTTAAAATTGCAACCCACTACCAATATCTGTCACCGTCAGCATTTTTAGTACCCATACCCTGTTTTTTTTTTTTTTTTTCCTTCGAGACAGAGTCTCGCTCTGTTGCCCAGGTTGGAGTGCAATGGCGCGATCTCGGTCACTGCAAGCTCCACCTCCCGGGTTTACGTCATTCTCCTGCCTCCGCCTCCCAAGTAGCTGGGACTACAGGCGCGCACTGCCCTGCCCGGCTAATTTTTTTTTTTGTATTTTTTGTAGAGAGACGGGGTTTCTCCATGTCGGCCAGGATGGTCTCGACCTCCTGACCTCGTGATCCACCCGCCTCGGCCTCCCAAAGTTCTGGGCTTACAGGTGTGAGTCACCACGCCCGGCCCCCATACCCTGTTCTTTTAATTGCCCTTTAATATAGTATGTAATTAACTTATTTAATATATTTATTATTTTTGTCTGTCTTCTTCAAAATATCAGTTCAGCAACGGCAGTGTCTTATCTGTTTTGCTTACAGATGTATGGGAAGCACCTAGTACAATGCTTTGCACTTCATAAACTGTTTAAACATAGACTCCATAAGTATTCGTTGAATGAATGTTGAGACTGGGATTTTAAATTTAGATAAAATGATTCCAGGGTCCATGAAGTAATGACTAAGCAATTGCCTTAAACATGAAATCATTGTTTTAAAGCTTGAAAAAAATAAGTGAATATGAGAGGAGAAAGATATTAGGAGCATTAAAGTAGTAAAATAAATTATCAGGGAAAATTTGATAGTTTAATGTTTGTAAGAATGAAAAATCTTTAAAACAAATAACATTACCTCCAAATTTAACAAAGAATAAAAACTGATAAATATCTTCCATAAATATGAGAATGTACTGTTATTCAAATATTAGGAGTTATTATAAACCAAATGGGGGAACAGTAACAAAACCCCCATAAGTATTGAAAAAGTATATAAACTCACAAAAAGAAACAAATAGCAAAGCATACAAAATATAAAAGCCACTGTTTCTAGTAACACAACTCATTATTTGAGATACCATTTTCTTTCAACTAGGAAGTCAGCCAAAATAAAAAAAGAAAGGAAGAAAAAGGACCTTAAGGACGTCCCATGTTGATGAGGGTTCATTGCAACAAGCTCCCTTATGACATACAGCATGTACTTTAAAATATCCCTGCATCATGACACATGGCTGTGTTACTAGGAATCTATTTTGAGGACATAATCAGAGATATAAACATACTTGTGTAACGGCTTTCAACAAAAGTAAACCAGTAGGGAGTAACAGTATAAAAACAATTACATTTTTAAGACTTGAAAAATACTGAAGTATTTCATAGAAAAATGTAGTGATTCATTAAAATTAACATTTTTGAATAAAATTCTGATAACTTAGAAAATGTTAAATTTTTCAAAAAAGAGGCAGGTAAAAGTTGTGTGTATAGCACCGTCATAGAGGTTAGATTGGAGCCTCATTACATTGATGACAAAAAGTGGATTCTAAAACCTGGGGCAGGAGCCAGATCCAAAAGTTAAGCTGAGGTAGAGACCCTTCAGTGACTTTGGGCAAGCCCTTGTGCAGGAGGAGGTAAAGTCTTGGTCACAAAGGTGGAAGACAGGTTACATGGGCATCAAAGACAATGCTAACCTATTTCTTAATTTATCTTAGCATCAGAAAGGCCATTATCATATACTTCACGATAGCATCATACACAGATGCATTACTGGCACATAAAAATGCTGATGGTGACACACGTGCATGAATAAATTCTCCAAATACTTGTCTCTGTGACTTTGTCTCTATGTCTGAGGTACAACAGCTTTGAAACAAAGTGCTTCATACATGTTACATTATCAATTCCTAAACAGAACAATAATCTTTAGAAGTAAATTGAAAATTGTATTCCTAAAACAATTGTGATCCCAATTCTACAATATACTTTAGCTATAAATAGACATTACACAAAACTGTTTTACTGCTATCATTCCTTGGGTCATTTGTCTCTTGCTAATTCGGAAACAAGAGTGCTTTCTTGTTTTGTTTAACAAGGTACTAAAAATAAATTCTAGATAGCATATAACATTTTATTGTAAATTTCTTTGACTTCAATGAATTGCATTTTATGTGCAGTGCAGACTTGTGGAATGCTGCCAAACTCATATGTTTAAATTGTTAAAAATAAACTCTTTGGATTGCTAATGACTGTAGTATATGCAATTCACCAGATTGTTTAAACAGATTTCAAATAATTTTCCTGTAATTGCTAATCATTTTGTAGGAGTCAGGAAACCAGTAATCAATAATCACATGAAACTGTTGAAAAGGAGTCTCAGTGATCAATACAAATTCTTCTTTCTGTGGGAATACAGCCTGCTCAGATGGCTGACATATATAATGTTCTCCTTGGTGTTCTTTTCTGTTATGTATTTATTGCAGTTTCATAGGCACCTTTTTATGGGGAAAAATAAATTAGAAAAAAAAATGGTAAAATATCTCTTTGCTGACATCATGACAGAGATAACATTTGCTATAAAGAACAAATCCTTAGAGGGGTAGGAGCATTTAACTTGGTACAGATGCTAAGGATGCAAAGTAAAGTTCATCACTTCTAAACAATGGACAAGTTTGTCACTGATCAGCTTTTCTCTTGCATGTATTTTAATATGCATTATAAAGACCTATACTTATCACAGTATGTGGAATTCTATCTACCAGGGGTTTATCTCAAAGATATAAACTCAAACACAGTATGTAGAATTTTGTTTTTTAGGCTGAGAAGAAACATTGTCAATAAATGTCACAAAAATACTTACAGTTACATTAAATAAAATAGATTTCCAGATATATGTTTATCATCTCCTCTCCCTTGTTAGAAAGTGGACTTGAATTTATTATAATGTTATTACCTTATCTAGTGAGAGATACATTTTGCATATTTTTAAAAGCCATCATCTAATGTTAAGGAAAGTAAAGAACTGTTTAAACATGTCAATGTATTCTTCTTGAAGTAAAGAGTAAAAAGAGATTCAGGGAAGGCAAAAAACCTTTTTGTCGTTCTCTCTTTTGTTTACTGCAGACGCATGGTAGAAACCAGGCTTATCTCAATGTACCTTAGTATTTTGGGAAGGACTAGAGGTAGTGCTCTCAGAAATTTAGAATAGGGGTCTAGCTGAGCTGGGAATAAACCCAGAGAGGAGCAGTTAGGCAGGGAGAAAGATAAATTAATGAGAAAAGTGACTTAAAAAAAAAAAAAAAAAAAAAAAAAGCAGCATGCACAGTTACCCCAGAGTGATCTCTGGTAATATCCTCTTTACTCATGTGAAAACTACTTACAAAAACCTCAACTCATGTGAACTCTGAAGTGGGTAGGGGAAGATAAAAAAGGAAATTCTTTAATTTTGTGCTTTAGAGTCTGAATATGGATGCCAGTTTGTTGGTTTATATTCCTTGGGAATATTCCACGGGAAGAAACTGGTCCTCCTTGCAGTCGGCACATCACAGCTTCCCAGGTGTAACAACGTGGTTGCGACAGGAGAAAACGGTGGCTCCTAAGCTTTTGCGTAAATTGGAAGCTGAATCAGGCATCTGCTGGAATACAATCAGAGACCAGCAGCTAATCTCAGGGCTTTCAGAAAACAACAGAAATCCGGTAGAAACAGTCTCCAGGAGGGTATAGTTGCCAGCTAGGATTCCTCAGGGGCTCCACTCTCTATCTTACACATGAACTCTGTCTTTCTCTGGGTCATTGGGTCACAACCAATGAAGCCTTTCTGAGTGACAAGCTGGGAATCACCGTGTTGCAGTTACAGCAAGTGTTACTGCCAACTTTGCCAATAGCGTGTATGTGTGGTTTCTGTGTGTGTATTCCTCTCTGTACTTCAATCTTATTTTCATATGTGAACACTAAAGAGATTGCACAAGAGATAACCTTTATCTTGAAATCTCACTCTCAGTAAGCTGGTACCAGTAACACACACACACTCGCACACACACACACTACCTGCGGCCGCAGAACCTTGCACCCTTAGGCTGGCTCGCGTCTTAGGGTTTTGGTATATTTGGTGGAAACTTGCTGATTTCCTGTGTCTTTTGGAAACACCAAACTGGGTGGGGGGTGGTTGGAACGCTGTGGCTCATCATTTATTCATTGCGACTGTTTCGATTGTTGACACTAGTGGCAAGCCTCATCCTCCAGCTCTTGCAAGGGAAGTCTGACACCTTGAGGACAGGAGAGGGGGTGCCAGGCGCCCAGAGAAGCGGGAGTGGGAGAAGCTTTGAGAGTTGCAGGGGGCTACTTTCTTGCAGTCGGGCGGCGGGCCGCATGGGTGCTTGTTGACCGGGCTAGGAGCACGGCATTCAAAAGCTAGGTGTCAGAGCGCACTGAAGTCCAACACGCCTGCAGAGACTGCCCTAAGACTGGAGGTGTGTCTGGCTTGCATCCAGGGCCACAGGGTAGATTCTCGCCACCGACCTGGCTGGATGACGGCTGGCTGGTAGTGAGCTCCCCTGCCCACTGGCTGACCTCAAGCAGTTGGCCCCGGTGGGTGGAGGTTATTCGAGGGGGACGAGTTGGGGACGGAGCATCAGCTCCTGCCAGCGCGCGGGTCTCCTCCACCTCCAAGCAGGGTGGTGCGTGGGACGCGCATCTTCCCGGACTATCCCTTTCCAGCGCGGTCTGTGCGGACCCCGAGCAGGGCAGCCGCCAGGGACGGAAGGCGGGGTGCCTTTCTCTGGGCTCATCCGCTATCAGCCGTGGGAACTCTTAACTTTATCCAGAGGGATCGGTGAGGGCGGGGGTGGGAGAGGTTCTCCTCCCCTGGCGCTTACCTCCCCCTCCCGGGCCGCCCCTCCCCCGCCTCCCATGGCTTCGCTTTCAGAGCATCCTCACTCCGCCCAGTTCGGTGCCAGCTGCGTGGGCTCCAGCTTCGTTCCTTTTCCTTGGAATGCTCCAAAACTCGGCAGCGACTAAGGGAATTCCATCGGAATTTGCCGGGCGTGCTCTCACCCCGCACGGCACCCGCGCCGTCCGTCCCCGGATCCCATCACTTCAGCCTGAAGATTGCAACTTTGCAGGTAAAGAGGATGTCGCCTCGGAGCTCCGTTCGCCCGGAGCTACACCTCGCCTTCTTTCTGGGATCTCGGTTAAGTTTCCTAAGCTGCCTGGGAAGCCGGCTCTCTTCTGGGAGGCGGACATCCCTGGGGGGTTACGAGTTCAAAAGGTTCTGGCTGTATGGTTTCTCTTCAAGGCTCAGGAAAAAAAATCTGTGAAGCTTTTGGTGCTTGACTCGGGCTGAGCAGGAGTTTGGGGGTGCTTCTCCGTCTTCCACTGCACTCGGCTTTAAAGCAGGGGAGAGGGCGAGGAGTGAACCCCTGGTGTGACTTATATGGTAAACAAAGGCGCTGTAGCCACGCCGTGGTGCTGGGGAATGTGACCGCTGTTAGCCTTTTATGCATTTGGGGAAAATGGAGATCTCGGGGGCACCTGGGTGCATATAAGTGAGGCCTTAGCTCTCCGGCACTTAAAGTGGGGGCACGAAGGAAGTAAAGTGATCAATATTCTACCGATCGATTACATTCTGCGTCATTTTCATTCTCTGTCAAGAAACAGAAACACTTTTATCCGTGTTGCCCAACCCAGGCTAGTGATTCCTAGTTCGCCTGGCAACCGAGATTCCAATGAAGCCAATGAAGCCCATGACCCGGTTTGCTACTTGGTGAAATCACTGGGATTCACTGCACAACTTGTTGTTCCAGCTGTGAACTCAGCTGCCTTTTGTGACTAGAGACAAGAGTATACTGGAAAGGCATCGAGGGTTTAGGAGAGCTGAGGAAAGGGTTCTCTTATCTTGTCTGTCTGCATTCACTATGGTGTATCCACTATGGTGTATCCCTGTTCACATGGCTTCTTAGGGAGGTCCTTCCCAGTGAAATTCCATAGCTATAAAATGCAGCAAGTTGCTTAAGGAGTAAGCACCAAGCCAAAGGAGTAGGAGGAGACAGAAGGAAGCTTTAGTTGTTTAATTAAAAAAAAAAAAAAAAGACAGACTTGTAAAACTTTTTCAGTTTTAATAAAATACTGCCTCTCAGGGCTCATATAATTTCTGCCTTTCCTTTCATAGTACATAATCACAACATCAAGAATATTACCAATTCTTTAACAAAAAGGTTTACTGGAGGGTATTTTTGGTTTTGGGGGTTTTTTTTGGTAAAACTCTAAATTAGACATTGAGAGTAAGAGTGGGCGGAGATGTTAAAATGTTGAAATCTTCATCATTGTGTTGGGTTTGCTATTTAAAATTACATTTATAACGCCTACTTTTATTCACCTGGACACTATTGTCCATAAAATATCCTCCTTAAATGTTTAAGGGGAAAAAAAAGCAATAAGATCAATTTCAATTTACTTGCTTACTGGTCATTCTGAAAGATATATGAGTTGGACTAGATTTTCATTACTTATAATCTTTAAAATCTTGTAATTGTTATATAATTTATTTTTCTGTTGCATTTATTTCCAAAAGGTCAAGATAAAAATGTATAAATAAGGCCATGACAGAGTTAAAGTTCTATATGAATTTTATAGCTATTTTAGTTATTCAACCAGTAAGAGGCCAAATAACTTTTCATATAAAATAACCTTAATCAATTCATACTTTGTATTAAGAAGAAGTAACAGAAGCAATCATTTTATTCTTTCTCATTAGAGGAAATTTTAATGTCTTATTCTATACACACATTTCAAACTAACTTTCTAACTTACGCTCCATGGAGAACTACAGCCATCTATAGGACTAAAAAGTTACCTGTTTCAACATCCTCATTTAGGAAACCAAATAAATAAATACTAAAAAATAACAACTTATGTCTATAAACTATTACATCATTTTAATTGGTAAGGAATCTGGAAGTTAGATTGGCTATTTTTCAATATTTGGATGGCTGTATCTATCAATACGTTTGTGAACTAGATGTTATTAAAAACTTCACTGTAATAACTAAGCTTAGAAAAATTGCTGTTTCCTAACTGTAGATGAAAGATAGAAATGATGACAATCATTATTTTTAATTTTTCTTTTATGATTTCAAGGTAATAAACATATCTGATCATCTAGTCAAATGCTATCAGCGTACCCTGTGAAAAACATAATTACATTTGTATTGAAATATAATAACCCCCTTTAAGATGCACTGATTTTAACCCCACTGAATTAAAAATACTTTTAAATGTATATTTTTTGAAATAGTCTGTTATATTTTTATACCTGTATGTTTAATTGCCAGGATTATTTATGGCAGCTCAGATAATCAGCATTATATTTAGCAGCTGAAAACTGAAATAATTTCTCTTTTCTGATCTATGCATGGATTGGAAGAAAAATAAAAATATGCACACATTGGTTCAATAGTAAATATTGTAACTATCAGTGCTTGAAGTTAATATAGATATATAAGTAAAGATAGATTTATGAGAAATACTAAGCAGTAGCTAGAACTATAAAATTAGGAACTGACTATTTTATGAAAATATGATGGTTGTATTTTTGAAAATAATGTCAGGTAAAGGGAAAATACAATAAACTATTAAATTTTCATTTTTCCAAAACCATCATTGCCATATAGTTTATGAAATCAAATTCTAATGTGCACTTTGACTTTAGAAATTGGATTGTCTGGACTCATTTGAAACCAGTGTTATTGACCTCTTTAATGCCTATGGAAACCAGACCATGATTATTTGGTTCTCATTAAAAATGAGTTTGAGAGGAGACAGCTCAAAATAAAAACTTTGCCTTTTCACCTAATTATACCCTATACTCCCCCCCCCAAAAAAATATTAAAACTGGTTCGATTCAACCCAAATTTAATTGGGAATTTGTTTCTATCTAGTTATAATGAATAGTTGATTTAGAACTATCTTACTCCTCATGTTTTCTATTTCTAACCCTTCCAGAGGCATTGACACCTCAATATTTTAAGAGATTTGAGAATATTTTGATTGGGAATATAATATGACTGTGTCTTTTTAATCAGCACAAATATAGACCTAATTTTTGAGAACATTAGTATTACCGAAATAACTTTATGATGCAAAAAATACATTTAGGGAAAGACACTGTTTATTTGGGAAACTGAAAATTAAAGGCAAGTGCATTGAAAATGTATTAATTCAAAACCATGTAGTTTCATGAACTATTTAGCAAATTAAGTGATGTATCTAAATGTTTAAAAAATCTAAATGACCCTCCTGAAAGTTGTTTAATTTTAATAGGATAAGAAAAAAATAGTTTCAGAACTTGATCTACTATTGTAACTAAACTGTATGTAATATCCTATTAATATTAATGTATGTTTTATCTGTCTTTTTAGAAATACAGCAGTGTCATAATGACTTCTTGAGAGACACTAGATGACACATGGACACAGTGTTACATATAAAATTAGAGATGTTAATTAAAACATTAATTTAAAACTATGCCTTGATAGCTTTATTTAGCACACTGCATTCTTTTTGAGAAATGACAGTGAAATGAAACGAATCAGATACTCATTAATTATATTCTGTCTGTAGTTTGCTGTTAGATTTTGAAATATGTCGAAAAAGTCACCATGACTTTTTATGTCAAACAAATACTATCAAGAGTTGAAATTTACCTGAAACAGGACCTATTGTGAAAAAAGAAAAGAGAGAAAATGGGCCAATATTTATGAGAATTTAATGTACACTTGGCGCTACGCAAGAAACTTTGAAAAAGAAAGCTATTTTTCATTGTTATCTTAACATCTACCTTGAAACTGAAGTATTATCACATTTTAACAATCCGAGAAAGATGAAATTTATGAAAATCACAAAACTGCTTTGTGGGAAGGCAGGATTTGAAGTATATCAAATCCCTTCACTATCAGGTGAGAGTACATCTACCTGAGAGTAAAGTCTACACTCTTTTTACTTAATTCCTGTGGTTTCTAAGATACAATCAATAATCTTTTAATAAGTTTCATAAATTCATTTTTTTCGGTTATTTATTTCTTGAATTTTAAAAATATAGCATCGGAACATAAACAACTGTCCCCATAATGGGGATTGAATTTGAAACAGTAGTCTGTTAAAATTCTATCAGTTTTGAAGCAGAGCAAGAGGTAAGCTACTTGTCTTAAGCAGGATGATCTCAAAATGACTTCCTTTCTTATTCTTAAATATACATCTAGTACATGTAAAAAGAAAAAAAAGTTTGTTTTTATGAACAAAGTTCAAGATTATATTTTTTTAGAACTATTCATGAGCTTATAATTTATAAACAAAAAGTTATCATTCCAAACTTTTGAACATTTGTAAGCTGGTAATAAAATGTCTTTATTAAAAAAAGGTCATGCTAAGACATGTTAGGTTTATACTACATCTTATCAATGTTATGTAAAATTTCTAGACAAGTGTATTTGTTTTAGTTTTACCTGAAATTTTAATTTTCTAATTATTGTAGTGTCCCTTGGTATTTGAGAGGAGCTCTCATTCATGCATCCCAAAAGACGTCGATTAGCTGGTGCCAAATCTTAACAAATTTGTCATGATACTTACTAAGCATATATATGCATTTGCGCTGACAGGATTGTGTCCAAAACCTATTGACATTGAGGTTGAAGGAATAATTTCTTTACAAAATGTAATACCATTACAAAAATTATCACTTAAATATTATCCATTCAGTAGATATTTGTTGAATATTACTAAATGAATAATTGAATCAACAGATGAAAGGCACATGCATACGCTTTTCATTTATGTTACATTTTCTGGCAAAGTTCCCTCTGTCTAGAATAACTTCTACCTTTTTGTTTCTGTAAAAATGTTCTTCAGACACTAAAGCCTGGTTAGTGCCTAGTTAAATCCAGTATGACCGTCTCCTTTAAAGTTTCCTTCATTTCTCCAGATGTCCCAGGTATAAATACAAGCAAACAGCTTGCTATATTCTGTCTTGCAGGTTGGTAGAGGTCTGTCTCCTCTACCAACAGTAAACTTTTTTAAGGAAACCAGAGGATTTTCAAAACTGTGTGAGTTTGTAACTGAATTAGAGTGCCATAAATACTATGCTTCATAATTGACATAATTAATGTATTTATACTTTTATAATATTGTACTTGGCTAAATTTTTAGCATATATTTATATAATGATGCCAGTCGTGATAATGTCGCACTTATACAATATAATGAGTACCATATTATTTCTTATGTTACAAAAATAATTTACTCACCATTATTCAATAAACTTAACTTTCGGTCAACTACTCACTCTATAACGCTCATTTTTATAGGATTTATATAACCAGTTATTAATGTGTTTCAGTTTAAGTGGTACCGTGCCAGAATTCTTAAAGAAGGGCTTTTGTTCCATTACACTATGAGAGGAGTAGTTAGAGTTGAAAGAGGACAGATACAAGTATTTCTCAGGAATGCTGACTGAACTAAAGAAAGCCAGAGACTTCTTTGGAGTGAGGATATTTGGAAAGTAAGTTGAGAATGCATTTCAAAGACTTGACAGTACATGATGTCCCATTGTGTGTGGCATGAGGGATTTTTAAAAAAATTTTTTCATTCTACTTCATTGACAATAGAGTTTTTACAAATCAAGATTATGAAAAGTGTTCAGATACTCTGCTATATTTTTAACGCATTTCATCTCTAAATGATAGTGGAGAAATAACACAATTTGCATACCAGGATCATAGTTCATAATACATTGTAACTTTTATTTTCACAGAAGTAGTATAATAGCACTGACTACGTGCTTTTTGAATAGATGAGTGAAATAAATGAATGCATAAATGATTGAATTGGTCTGTTATCAGTTGCTATGCTCAACCTCTTTAATTTAATACACTGTTCATTCAAGTAGCTGATCATACACCAATATGGACCCCTAAAAATACAATGGAGGGATGACACAACAGACATAGTGTACATGAAGTGAATAACAGAGAATCTATCATGATTTATGTACAATCATCTTCGCCATTTATGACAGCATGAGTATCTTTTTATGTAAAGATCCCTTTCATTCTAAGGTAGAGTGAAGCTGCACGCCCTGAATCACATTGAGGTCTCACTTTAAATGAATATTCCTTTGTGGTACTTGCAGTTTGACAAGCAGAGTTGGGTCTTCTTTAATTTTATCTAGAGCCCAATATGTACAGGAATATCATTTATATGTGTATACAACATACATATATATGCTTCTGAGTGTGAAACACAAATTATTATTGAATAGTATAGAGTAACCCATAAAGGACCACAGGATTTGTTTGTGAATATATCAGTGTCCCTACAAAATGGTTAGATTTGCAATGAATGACTTGGAAGCAATCTTATCTATAAGTATGTTTCTAAGTAGGCCTCCTAAATCTTTCTATATGATCATACAGTCATACATCAAATATGTCCTGAGAAAGGCATCATTAGGCAATTTCATCATTGCATGAACATCACGGAGTGTACTTACACAAACCTAGATGGCAGAGCTTACTACATACCTAGGCTATATGGAATAGCCTATTTCTCCTAGGCTACAAACCTGTGTAGCATGCTACTGTAGTGAATACTGTGGGCAATTGTAAATATACAATGGTAGATATTTGTGTATTTAAACATAGAAAAAGTACAGTAGAAATGCAGTGTTATAATCTTAAGGGCCCACCATCATATACACAGTTCTTTGTTCACCAAAATGTTGTTATTTGATGCATGACTGTGCATTTCTCTGTCTACACACATGCACACATACACACACAGAAGCACACACTTTACTGAGGCCTTAACAGTCACTCTGCTGGATGCTGAGGATACAGAGACGAATAAGACATATTTTCCTTTTTCTTTAATATTTTAAGAAAAGTTTGTTTATAAGCCTCTTGTCATACTCCAGCATTCTATATTATCTAAAACATATTTGGCAACCTTATTTTCTCTTGATCCTTTCCCATAACAACTGTGAACTCACTAAATAAATAACATAAATTATATTACAATGAGTAGAGTCCATACTTGACATTTAAAAGATAAAACAGAACAAAACAAAAACTTTGGATCATGGTGGAATAAATCTAAATACATCCTTTTTGCCACTAATTATTGTTTTCTATAAGAGTAGGACTTAAGTTTTTTGACTGTAAATCCGTTGTTAAATTTAAATAGCATTATTGACACTATTAAAAACAGTGTTTTCCTTTTATACATAGATATTACCAAATTACCATTCACAGGCTATGTATTTTAAGAGGTAAGTTGTTTTCCAAAGTCTGGTTGGATTTTTGGTGTTACCCTAGGACATGTTGCCCTATCCCACATGGAACCAATGAAGCAAACCTTTTGTAGTGAGGGATATAATGACCTGGATTCTCACCACCCTACCCCTTTCTCTTGAGACAGTAGAGACCTTGGCTTAAGAGATTCTATAAGGTCAGATCAATTTTAGAGAAATCTAGGAGTTCTCAGGGCCCCTTGTTAGTATTTTCTCATGGGCTCCTCTGTCTACTGCTAAGTCTATTGAAAACCTAGAAATAGACTACCTTTCTCATGGCCTTTAATCTTGAAAACAAAAAAGGGACTAGACTAGATACAATCATCTTTTTTACAAAAATCATTATTGGAACCTGCATTCCTAGGACTACCAACAGTGCCAGAATTTTTTCCTTTCTGAGGGTTATCATGCAAAATAATTAGAGTGCCTACGTCTAAGCATCTGAGAGCCTCTAAAATAAAGGAGAAAGAACATTTAAAGATATGTCCCTCTGCATGTGCTGTATAAAAAGAGATGTTGGCATCAGGGAAAGTGTTATTTGCTTATCTGGTTCATTTTAACCTCACAGCTTAACATTTTGATTTGTAATGTGCAAGCTACTTGGAGCTGAACTGCACATTTTCATTTAGCACTCCAGCACGTTCTTGGAACAAAGTGAACCAGTAAATGATTTTGCCCTTTTGTGAATAAAAGAAGCTTTAATAAATAACATTTCATTATAGTAGTGTTTATGATAAATATTTTTCCATCAAATAAAAATGTCAACAATTTTAACCTGAAGAATAAGAACTGCTTTGCATTCTATTGTATTTAGCAATGAACCACTAAAACCAGAACTTAAAGCAGAACTTGCTTAAGCATATTTTTTACCAGTTAGTGCACTGCTGTAATTGAAATATGGTACATAATTAAATAGTGGAAATTACCTTTTTAAAGATTAATAATTAATGGCAATAATTATTGCCAACATCAAATACAGAAGATCTGTTTTTAAATTGTAACATTTTAGCCTTTGATTTTTTAAAAATGTAAATATCTACAAAATGAATATACAACCCAGTTGAGAAAAAGTAAACAAACTGAGCACTGCACTTGGAATGATCAATTTTTGAATAACCTAGTATAGCTGAAGCATATAACCTAATTAATTTCAGTGTATCTAAATGAAGTTTTTTAAAAAGATAATCTACTTTCTTATAATGCTTCTGGTTTTGAGAGTCAAAATGAGATCTTTTCATCTTTGATATATAAAAGGATTATTGTCAAATATTTAATGTGATCAATGAGACTCTCTACTCATAAAACACACTGGAATTCAACTGATTTTAGAAGGGTTTCAGCGTCTGCCTGAAATTTATCTGGATTATTTTAAATATAATGAAATAGATATATAAGTAAACCGAAGACAGTGACTGCTCAAAGGGTTTCACATACCCTTTGTTTCTTCAATACTATACTCTGCTAGCACTCCATCAGTCCTACAAATGGAAATTTTCAATTGTCTAATTGGACCTGGGACTAAGGCTACTCCCTCATGGATTGGAGGCTTATGACAGAGGAACTGCCGTATATGAATTCACATTCCCTGCTGCCTCAGCCATAGCAGGGTGCTTCCATATGTAGGTGGTGCATATGGTGAACATGCATATTTATGAACATTTATAAAATTGTGGTAAGATCATGTTTTCATGGTGAAACGAAATTACAACCTTGATTAAATTATGCCTTCTGATGAAATCCCATTACTGTTTTCTTTCTTCTCCATAGGTTGGACATAGACATTTCTTCCTAGTCTATTTAAGAAAATTTTATATGAAGAAAGGCTTAAACAAAAATATTTAAAGAAAGGAGATTTCAGGTTATTACATTGTCCCTTTGTGTACAGGAAAAGGCACATTGAATTTAGTCTATTGTGCTTCAGAAAAATGATCTATTATTCTCTCTAGGGCATTATGAAGTTAATATCATTACATGGTTGGTGGTGGGGTTGAATGTTTTACACCAAAATGAGTGCCCAATATGATCCTAAGGAAAAATATTAAAAATAGTCACCATACAAATATTTTCAAATGTCCTGTCTAAAATAGCAAAATACTTGATATATTACTGATGTTGTTAATCATAGTTAATAGTTCATTTTATAAACAGTTTAACATTTTAATTTTAATTCATGCAATAAATACTTTCAGTTCATTTTTCTAAACTCTTAGCAGCATGGTATTTTGAAAGTGTTTGCTAGTTGCCAGAAATATAAGTGTAAGACAAAACAATGCAAAATATTTATCCGTATGTTTGATGAGCTATTTTTGTCTTTACTTCTTACCCTAAAATAAGTTAAAATAAATTGGAGGATGGTATGTTTATCTTTTAAAATATATAATTTCTATGTACCAACACATGTGCATGGGGGCAGGGGTGGGGAGCCTGAGCTGGATAGATGATTTTTTATTTTTCCAGAAATAATGATTAGTATGTTTCATTTTCTATTTTAGCTTTTTTTTATAATTACAGATATCATATGTTTTTAGATGACATCTATTCCTTCTAGTACCAACATGTATCTTGACAGATCAAGATTCTCTTTAGTATACGTTTCAGTGTATATTGACAATGAATTTTTTATTTTTGTGGGATTGAAATGTTTTTGTTTTAACCTCACTTTTAAAGTTTCTTTCATTAGCTAGAGTATTCTAGGTTGAAAATTCATTTTATTTCAGTACTTTCAAAATGCTGTTAAATTGACTTTCAACTTCCACCATTTCTGTGGAGAAGTCAGCTGTGAGTCTGATGATGCTCTTTGAGGTTAATGTGTGTTTTCTTTTTCTTGTTTTTATGTTTTCTCTTACTTTTTTATTATCAGCAGTCACCCAATTATGTGTCTAGATAGTGTCCTTTTATTTCTACTGTTTGACATTTGGACCATTTTTAAAGCATGGCTTCCTGTCTTTCATTACTTTTAGAAAAATTTTAGTCACTATCTCTTTAGATATAGCTTTGACCTTCATTTTTTCCCTTCTTAAGACCTCCAAATAAAGATGTATATAGCTTTTTACACTATGTCGTGTTGTAGTAAACTTTACTTTTTCTTTTAATGCTTTTTCCATTTATTTTTGTCCTCTGGGTTGTAATCTGTATATTTTATTTACAGCTCTCTCTTCCCATTTATGAATCGTCTTTTTTTCACCATGTCCTATCTGTAGTTAAACTGATTTATTTATGCATTTTGCATACTTTTTTATTTTTAATTTTTTGGGTACATAGTAGGTTTATGTATTTATGGGGTACATGAGATATTTTGATGCAGGAATGCAGTCAGTAATAATCACACCATGGAAAATGGAGTATCTGTTCACTTGACCATTTATCTTTTATGTTACAAATCATCCATTTATGCCCTTTTAGTTATTTTTAAATGTAAAATTAAATTAGTTTGACTTTAGTCACCCTGTTGTGATATCAAATACTACATATTATTTATTCTTTCAAACTATTTTTTGTGCTCATTGTCCGCACTCCCTCTCAACCACCACTACCCACACCAGCCTCTGGTAACCATCCTTCTACTCTTTATCTCCATGTGTTCAATTGTTTTGATTTTTATATCCCACAAATAAGTGAGACGATGAAATTTTGTATCCTGCAAGTTTATTGAATTTGTGTATCAATTCTAATAGTTTTAGGGTGGAATCTTTAGGTACTATGTTGAATAACAGTTATGAAAGTGGGCATCCTTGTCATGTTCCAGATCTTAGTAGAAACACTTTCAATTCTTCCCCATTTCTATGATACTAGATGTCTATTTGTCAAATATTGCTTTTATTATGTGGAGGCATATTGCATCTATATGCAGTTTTTTGAGAGTTTTTATCATGAAGTATGTTGAATTTTATCAAATACTTTTTCAGAATCAATTGATTATATGTTTTTTACCCTTTAGCATGGTTTAACCCTTTAGTTGATATGATGTATCACACTGATTGATTTGTGTATGTCAAACCATCCTTGCATTGCAGGGATAAATCCAACATGGTCATGATGAATTACCTTTCTAACGTATCATTTAATTCAGTTTGCTCATATTTTGTTGGGGATTTTTGTCTCAATATTCATCAGATATATTGGCCTGCAGTTTTCTTTTTTTAAATGTTTCTTTGTCTGGTCTTGGTATCAGGGTAATACTAGCCTTGTAGAATGAGTTTGGAGGTATTCCCTCTTCCTCAGTTTTTTGGAATAGTCTGAGGAGTATGAGTATTAGTTCTTCTTTAAATGTTTGGTAGAATTCAACAGCGAAGTCATCCAATCCTGGACTTTTTTTTTTTTTTTTTTTTACTGCAAGACTTTATTATTACAGCTTTGATCTCATTACTTATTATTGATATGTTCAGTTTTTGGATTTGTTCATGGTTCAATTTTGGTAGGTTGCATGTGTCCAGAAATTTGTCCATTTCTTCTAGATTTTACAATTTATTGGCATGTAGTTGTTCATAACAGCCACTGATGACCCTTGATATTTCTGCAATCTCAACTGTAATGTCTTCTTTTCCATTTCTAAATGTATTTATTTGGATCTTCTCTGTTAGTCAGGCCAGAGGTTTGTCAGTTTTGTATATCTTTTCAAAAAACAAACTTCTTGTTTCATTGATCTTTTGTATTTTTTTTCTTAATTTCAATTTCATTTATATTCTCTGATATTTATTATTCCTTTTTTTCTACTAATTTTGGGTTTAGTTTGCTATTTCTTTTCTAGTTCTGTAAGAAGCATCCTTAAGTCATTTCTCTGAAGTTTTTATTCTTTTTGATATAGGCACTTGGAGCTATAAACTTTCATCTTAGTACTGCTTTTGCTGTATCCCATATGTTTTGGTATATTGTGTTTCCATTGTAATTTGTCTCAAGATATCTTTCAATTTTCTTCTTAATTTCTTTATTGGTGCACTGGTCATTCAGGAGCATATTATTTAATTTCCATGTGTTTGAATAGTTTCCAAAATTCCTCCTGTTATTGATTTGTAGTTTTATTCTATTGTGATGAAAGAAGATGCTTGATATTACTTCAATTTTTTGAATGTTTAAAGACTTGTTTTCTGACTTAACTTATGGCCTGTTCCTGAGAATGATCCATGGGCTGAAGCAAGGAATGTGTATTCTGCAGATTTTGGATAAAGTGCTCTATAAATATCTATTAAGCCTATTTGTCCTATAGCACAGGTTAAGTCCAGTGTTTCTTTGTTGATATTCTGTCTGGGAGGTCTGTCCGGTGCTAAAAGTTGGGTGTTGAAGTCTCCAGCTGTGATTGTATTGAGGTCTATCTCTCCTTTAGCTCTAATAACATATGCTTTTTCTATCTGGGTACTCTTGAATTAGGTGCATATATTATATCCTGTTGCTAGATTGACTCCTTTAATATTATATAATGACCTTGTTTATCTCTTCTTACGGTTTTTGTCTTGAAATCTATTTTGTTAGATATACATATAGCTACTCCTGCTTGCTTTTTTAAAATTTCCATTGGCATGTAATATCTTTTTCCATCCCTTATTTTCAGTCTACGTGTATCTTTTTAAGAGTGTGTTTCTTACAGGCAATAGATCATGGGGTTTTATTTTTTTATCCATTCAGCCATTCTGTGTCTTTTGTTCGGAAAGCTTATTCCATTTACATTCAAGGTTGTTATTGATAAATAGAGACTTAACTCTACAGCCATGTGACCCTGAATGCACCCCAATCTCATCTGATTTTGAAGCTAAACAGGGTCAGGCTTGGTTAATACTTGGATGGGAGACTTACACCTACCATTTTGTTATTTGTTTTCTAATTGTTTTGTGGTCTTTTCTTCCTTTTTTACTGTCTTCTTTCCATGAAGGTAGTTTTCTGTGGTATTATGATTTAAGTTTTTGGTTTGTATTTTCAGGGTATCTGTTGTGTGATTTTCAATTTGAAGTTATTGTGAGGCTTGCAAATATCTTATAATCTAGTATTTTAAATTGATGACAACTTAATACTGATTGCATAAACAAACACACAAAAGGAAAATTAATAAAACCTCTACACTTAGCTTTATTCCTCTGCTTTTTAACTTTCTTTTGTTTCCCTTTATGTCATAGTATACTGTCTATGTCTTGTAAATTTGTCATAGTTATTATTTTTGAGTGTTTCATTATTTAGTGTTTCTACTTAGAAAGACTTTTACACATCACAATTGCAGTGTTATTGTATTCTGCGTTTTACTGTGTGCTTACTATTACCAGTGAGTTTTTTACCTTTAGATGGTTTTTTTCTTACTCATTAACATGCTTTTCTTTTAGAATGAAGAACTTTCTTTAACATTTCTTGTAGGACAGGTTTGGTGTTGATGAAATCCCTCAACTTTTGTTTGTCTGGGAAAGTGTTTACTTGTCCTTCATATTTGAAGGATGGTCTTGCTGGATATACTATTCTATGATAATTTTATTTTTCATTCAGCACTGTAAATATGTCATGCCACTCTCTCTTGGCCTGTAAGGTTTTCACTGAAAAGTCTGCTGCCAGATGTAGTGGGACTTACATGTATGTTATTTGTTTCTTTTCTCTTGCTGCTTTTAGGATAACTTCTTCATCCTTGACCTTTGGGAATTCGATATTAAATGTTTTGAGGTAGTTGTCTTTGGTTTAAATCTGCTTAGTGTTCTATAACCTTCTTTTATTTGAATGTTGATGTTTTCCTCTAGGGTTGGGAAATTCTTGGATATTATCCCTTTGAATATACTTTCTATCCGTATCTCTTTCTCTGCCTCTCTTTAAGACCAATATCTATTAGATATACCCTTTTGAGGCTATTATTTACATCTTATAGGCATACTTCATTTTTTATTATTTTTTCTTTTGTCTCTTCTGATGGTGTATTTTCAAATAGCCTGTCTTTAACCTCACCAATTCTTCTGCTTGATTAATTCTGCTATTAAGTTACTCTGATTCATTCTTCAACATGTGAATTACATTTTGCAACTCTAGAATTTCTGCTTGATTCTTTTCAATTATTTCAATCTCTTTGTTAAATTTATATGATTGGATTCTGAATTCCTTCCTTATGCTATCTGGAATTTCTTTGAGTTTCCTCAAAACAGCTATTTTGAGTTCTCTGTATGAAAGGTCTCATGTCTCTGTTTCTCCAAGATTGGTTCCCAGTGACTTATTTATTTCATTTGTTGAAGTCTCATATTTTCCTGGATATTCCTGATGCTTATAGGTGTTCTTTGCTGTCTGGCCATGGAACAGTTAGGTGTTTATTGTAGTCTTCAAAGTCCAGACTTGTTTTTTCCTATCCTTCTTGAGAAGGCTCTCCAGCTATTCACAGGGACTTGGGCCACAAGCCCAATATCACTGAGATTTTTGCAGACTTGTAGAGGTCCTGCCTTGGTGGTCTTTAATAAGATCTGGAATAATTCTCTGTATTACCAGGAAGAGACTGTTATTCTTTACTTTCTGCTAAACAAAAAGAGTCTTTCTCTTTCTGGACTGACCCAGCTGGAACTGAGGGTATGGTTATGCAGGCACTTCTGTGGCCAGCAGCACTGGACTGTGTTGGATCAGACCTGAAGCCAGCACAGCACTGGGTCTTGCCCAAGGCCTGCTGTAACTGCCACCTGGCTACCACCTATGTTCACTCAAAGTTCTAGGCCTCCATAATCAGCAGGCCAGGTTTGTGTTCTTTTCTCCAGGGCAGTGAGATTCCCCAGGCTCTCAGTGACTCCAGAGATGGTTTCTGAAAGTCAGGGATTAGAGTCAAAGGTCTTAGAAATTTGCCTGACGTTCCATTCTACTGCAGCTAAGGTGAAAGTCAGACCACATATAAAGTCCTTCCCACTCTTCCTTTCCCTTTTCACAGGCAGAGGAGCTTCATCTGGTGGACATCACCACCACTGGCCCATGGTGGAGTTCTGCCAGGCCACTGATAATGTTCACTTAATGCCCAAGAGCTCTTCAGACAGCTTGTGGTAAATGTTGCACAGCCTGGGACTCACCCTTCAAGGTAGCAGGCTCCCTTCTGGCCCAGGACAGGCTGAGAAATGCTAGGAGCCCAGGCCTGGACTCAAGGAACCCAAGTGCCTGCTCATTGCTCTGCCCCACTGTGTTCAAGCTGGTACCTAAAGAGCAAGAAAAATTCCCCTTTACTTTTCCCTCTGCTTTTCTCAAATGGAAGTCTTTTATAATAGCCACCATTGCTGGGAATCTTCTGGGTCACATCTGAAGCCAGCACGTCTCAGGGCCCAAGGCCCATCGTGTACTCCCCGGGGATTGTTGCTGGTTATTCAGTGCCCAAGAGCTCTTTAGACAGCAGGTGATGAATCTTGCCAGAACTGGGTTGTTTCATAAAAGCAATGGATTTCCTTTTGGCCCAGAGTGTGTCTAGAAATGTTATCCGGAGCTAGGGCCTTGAATGCTTCTGCCTAGTACCGTCTCCTACTGTGACTGAGTGGGTATCCACGATACAAGACAGAGTCCTTTTTACTCTTTACTCTCCACCCCCTAAGAAGAAGGAAGGGGAACACTTTTGTTCCTGTAAGTTGCACTGCCTTGGGTTGGGGAAGGATGGCATAAGCTCTCCTTTAACTGCCTCAGTTGGTGTCTCCCCAGGTCACATGTCACCTTAGTGCTCTGGTTCTGAGTCCAGCCTGGCACTGGGAATTGTAGTCCTTGCATTCTGAACTGCCTTTCACATTTACCTAGGACCCCAGAGCACTTTGGCCCATGATGGCAAGGCTTGCCCAGAAACTTGAGTTCTGACCACTGGGATAGGCAATTCCCACCTGGCTAGGTCTAGTCCAAATGCTCCCTCTGTGCACAGGCACTTGTTGAGTCCAGCAAGGCTTACTCTCCACTATTACGGGGCAGCACTGAGTTCAAAGTAGTGTTCGCCCATTACTGTGCTGTCCCTCCTCCAAGTGCACAGACTTTCCTCACTGTATGGCCACTGACATAGGATAGGGGAGGGGTGGTATCAGCAATTATCTGTCTCTCAGACCCTCCTCAATGCCTCCTTCAATGATATAACATTAAAACTAGGTACTGTGATTGCTCACCTGATTTTTGTGTCTTGTGATAGTACTTTTTTGTGTGCAGATAGTTGTTAAAATTTGGTGTTACGAATATGAATGGTATCGGCTTCTATTCCATCACCTTACTCCATCCTCAACTAATTTATTGAATTAATAATTTCACTTATTGAAATTTCCACTTCTAGTGTTTCCATTTGATTTATTTTCTTATATTTTAGATCTCATAAAATTTTTACAATTTCTCATCTAATTTCTGAATATTCTTGAATATCACATTTAGTTGAAAGTCTAAGGCTGATAACTCCAATAACAGGTTCTGTGCTGGTCTGTTTATTAAGAATTTTTAAATTAAAATGTATCATCTTTTTTTGTTTAAGTGAAAAATGCGTATCAAGAATAGTAGAAGTTTTGTTATCCTCCTTTAGAGAGGATACATCCTATCTACTGGAAGGCAAACAGGATAAGAGTAAATCATCTAATCCAATCACAGGCTGGAATGACTGGAGATTAATTTTAAGATTTTACAAGACTCTACGTACTCCTTGTATGACCCTGTTCCTATGTTGTAGGACCCGTGGGGCCTGTGGGCCTTGACTCTTTAATAAGACATTTTCTTCCTGCAGAGTCCAGAATAATAAATTTTATCTTCTCACTTGTGTGTGTGAGATTGCTGGGTACTCTGCCCTAATTTTCAGCAGCTTGCTGATAAGCGTTTTGCTTCTTTCTCTGCAAACAATACGATTTTAACAAATGCCTTGGTGTGGCCCATACTTTTATCTGTATCCCTTTTCACCAGGACATGAGAAATACGTATTCTGGTTGCCTTGACAAATGCCTTGAGAGCAAATATGGCTTGTACAAGGTCAATTCATTTCTGTGTGGTTTCCCCCTATCTGGGATATTGGTTCTACAAGTCTTAGCTAGCTCTGCAACTCTTCGTTAGGAAAAGTCAATTTATTTTCGTATTTGTTTATATTTACTCAGCTTGTCTAATTGTTTTCAGAAGGAGTGGTAATTCACTATAGAATCATAGTCAAAAGCATAAGCTCTTCTTTTATATCTTAATTTTTATGTTGAAACATTTAGTCAAAATGTGTAAAAGAAAAAATTATATTCATATGGCACAGTAGAGATATATAATTGTACCCATAGAGAGATGAATATAGCAAAAACAAAAATGTTTTAGAATCTTTAGCCAGTGATTTTTTATTGTCACAGAAGTAATATTATTCTTGCCAAATTACCATCTTTCACATCAGGAATTAAACAATCATTTAAAGCTATTTTGTATAAAATAACAAATTGTAGATAAAACTATTAGTCTGGCACAAATTACTTGTAACTGAGTTCCAACTAAGAGCTCTTTCTTATTTAATAGCAAACACACTATTAACTGAACAAGAAGTAGAGGCAGTAGCAATTTGACCCCTTCTTCATTGAGGTGACATTTTTCAGGCCTATGGTTTTCTGAGTAATCCCCATTCCTATTATTTGATGTCCATTATAAAAGGATTGGAAGGTACTACAGCTCACTACTGCATGTGTTACAGTTTTCACTGTTTTTGCTAAAATTGCCTATAAATCTTGATAGAATATATTTTATTAAAGATGCTCTGCAGATGTGGGAAACACTATATTAGACCCAGATCACATGATTTTAAGGTATCATTCAAAACTGCCTGTGAGACATTGCTTCTGATTTAACCATCAGTATTGTTACAGCTCATGGTTAATATATTGGGTAGTTTTCATATAATCCAAATTAGACCTTATTTACTCTGTGAGATGTGGATTGTCTTCTGTGTTTGTTTCTAACGTGCACTGTAATTGTAATCTGTGCCAGAGGATGCAGGACTGAATGAGAGAAATGCCATCTTCCCAACACAGGCTTCCAACACAGCATGGTCTCAGCTCCAGCCTGATGAAGTAAAAATTAGGTTGTCAGTGCTGAACATTCTGAGACTGAAGAATCCATATTTTTGTTTTTGGTTTTTTTTTTTCCACAATCCCTTCCAGTTTAAGATCTGTTTTAGGCACAATGAGACCCCGTTGGATGGTCTGAGTGAAAATTCATTTAGGTTTGTTCAGACGTTAGCATGGATTTAGATGAAATTCTAGACTCAGTGGCTGGTTGGTCATGTCCAAGAACGGAGGTTTCCATTTGTATTTTGGGCTGACATTCTTAACCTGTCCCTCAGTCCAAAGTCTGATGCCATGGTTGTGACTTTGTTCCTCAACACTACATCTACCACCATGGGAAGGAGTTTATTGCATGGTCAAAAACAAGCTTCAGGAGAACCCACCTCACAACCAGGCATCCTTTCCATTGGAATATCTTAAACACAAGCACCCAGATTCATCCAAGTTGTTGTTTGTATCAATAACTTATTCTTGTTTATTGCTCAGTAGTATTTCATGGTATAGACGAATCACGGTTTCCATGTCAGTTGGGACAATGACATGGATAAGCTAGAAGGCATAGTAGTCCAGAATCACATTTCACCTCTAAGCTTCCTTTCTATGAAGGGCCTGAGTCTCCATGGATGCATACTCAACCTCCTTCCCAGGAAGCTCATAGATTTCTTCTAACTGTGGGAATCTAGGTCCTGGCAATGGGCTGTGGTGGGATCTCAGCAAGTGTCCTGTCACATCTGGAGAAAAAGATAACCAGACCTGCTTAAGAGTTGTAGGGTGCCATCTGCAGGACCTTAGGCATGTTATGTATACCCAAGATAGTTTTTGAAGAAAGAGCAGATGTTGAGAATCTCTTAAACTCAGCCTCAAAAGATCACCTCGTCTCTACTCCATAGATCTATAAAAGCACGTTAGTTTTTAATTAATTCTTTCAAATGTCAGTGCTTTCTTTATTCCCCACATACCTTTTATATTTGACAGAAAGGCATTATGCCACTTTTCTTTCATGAGTACTGATGACCAAGACCGCCTTCTCATAGATTTCCCTGGTCTGCTTGAAGTTGTTCTTGGATAATAATTTCAGTAACCTTTTGATCATTTCCTAACTAGGCTTGTCTTTCTCCAGATGATGGGATGAGGGGGTGTGTGTGTGTGTGTGTAATATTGGAGAGACCTACTTTGCTCTGATTCTGGTCTTCTCAGTGGAAACTTCAAGGCCTGCTCACTTCTGTCTGCATCTTGATTTGCCCTCTATCCATGTGCTCTTACAGGCGTCAAGAATGATTATGAATGAATATATAAGTCAGGAATCTGAATTCCTTCCCCTCCAGTTTTCCTTCACTGTCTGCTATCTCTTTTTGTCATAATGTTCTATGGATGGTGTTGTGATAGCAGTTTGTATACAATGGTTTTTATGTTAAAGTTTTTTGATGGACAAAAAGATATACTGTACATTTTTGCTATTAATAATATTTTTGGTTGACAAATCATAATTTTATGCATTTAAGGTAATCAATATGATGTCTTGATATATGTATACAATGTATAATGTCTAGGTCAAACTAATTAATATATTAATCATCTTATTTATCTATCTTCTTTATGGTGAAACATTTAAAATGTCCTCTATTACAGATACTCCTCAGCTTTTGATGGGGTTATGTCCATCTAACTCATCAAGTTATCTAAGTCAAAAATATTATAAGGCTAAAAGGCAATAAACTCATGTAAAGTTGAAAAATCATAACTTGAACCATTGCAAGTTGGAGACCATCTGTCTTTGAAATGTACCATATATTACTATTAAGTATAATCGCTCTTATGTGCAATAGATCCCAAAACCTTACCTCCTATCTATCTGAAACTTTGTACTGTTTGGTCATCAGCTCCCCATTTCTTTCAGCTTCCATGCTCATCCTCTGGTTACCATCATTCTACTCTATTTCTGTGAGTTCAACTTTATGAGTTCACTGTATATATTTGTGGACTTCATAAGGTCTACTTTATCCACCTATAAGTGAGATCATGCAGTATTTGTCTTTCTTTGCTTGGCTTATTTCACTTAGCATAATGTTCTCTATGCTGTTGCAATCTCCACTTCCTCTTTTAAAATATTTATTTTATTTTCATTAATCATAGAGACAGAATTATACATATTCATGGGGTGCATTGTGTTTTGATACATCTATAAATTGTATATTGATCAAATTAGGGAAATTGGGATATTCATCAACTTAGGACTGCCTTTGCTCCATTCCATAGGTTTGGCATGTTGTGTTTCCATTTTAATTTGTCTCAAGGTATTTTTAAATTTCCTTTTCCTTTTTGATTTACACTATGACATGTTGGTTATTTAGGAGCATGTTGTCCAATTTCCAGATGCTTGTGTATTTTTCTAGATTTTTTCCTATTATTGATTTCTAATTTTATATCGCTGTGCTCTGAAAAACCACTTGATATGATTTCAGTTCTCTTAAATTTGTTAAGATTTGTTTTGTGACATAATATGTCATCTATCCTGGAGAATGTTCCATATGCACTTGAGAAGAATATGAATCCTGTTGCTGTTGAGTAGAATATTCTAGATATTTCTATCAGGTACATGTGATCTAAAGTATAATTCAAGTCCATGTTCCCTTATTGATTTTCTGTCTAGATGCTCTATTTTTAAAAATGGAGTATTGAGGTCCCCTATTATTATAGTATTGTAGTCTACCTCTTTCTTTAGATAATTTAATAATTGCTTTATATATTTATGTTCTCAGATGTTGGGTGCATATATATATATACAATTGTTATCTCTTCTTGGTGAATTAATACTTTTATTATTACATAATAACCTTTTTTGCCTTTTTAAAATAACATTTGACTTAAAGTCTATTTTGTCTAACTACTCTTATTCTCTTGGTTTCCATTTGTGTGAAATACTTTTTTCCAATCATTTCACTTTTAATCTAAGTGCACCTGTACTAGTAAAGTGAGTCTCTTATAAGAAAATATGGTTGGATCTTGTTTTTTAATCCATTCAGCCAATCTATGTCTTTTTATTGAAGAATTTAATCCATTTACACTTAAGGTAATTACTGGTATGTAAGAACTTGTTGCTGGCATTTTTAAATTTTTCTTTTGATTATTTTATATGTTCATTTTCTTCTTCTTCTCTTTCTGTCTTTATTTATGGTTTGATGGTTTTCTGTGGCGGTATGCTTTGAACAATTTCTTTGTATATTTTGTGCAACTACTGTGAGTTTTTGCTAAGTGATTACCAGAAAATATCCTGTAACAGACTACTTTAATCTGGTAACAAGTTGCTTTTCATTCCATACAAAGACTGTACACTTTCACACCCCCGCACATACTTTTTATTAATTTAATGTCAAAATTTACATTCACTTTTGTAATTTGTGTTTCTTAGCAATTTATTGTTGCTGAAATTATTTTTAATAGTTTTGTCTTTTAATTCTCCTAGTAGAGATAAAGTTGTTTTACACATCACTCTTACAATATTAGAGAATTCTGAGTATGACCACATACTACTTATACCATTGAGATTTTTTTTAATTTTAAAATGTTATTTTAATTATTCATTAGTAGCCTTTCAACTTACCTTAAATAACTACTTTTAGCAATTCCTATAAAGCACGCCTAGTGGTGATGTATGCTCTTAGCTTTTGTTTGTCTGGGAAAGTTTTTCTTTCTCATTTCTGAAACATAGGTTTATTTGGTAAAGTATTCTTGGTTGGCCATTTCTTTTTACTCCTTCAGCACTATTAATATATAATTCTACTCTCTTCTGGCCTAAAAGATTTCTGCTGAGAAATCTACTGAAATCTATATTGTGCCTCCACTGAATGTGATGTTTCTTATCTTTTGCTGCTTTCAGTATTATTTCTTTGTATTTGATTTTTGATAAAGTGATTATAATGTATCTTGGTGATGTCCTCTATGGGTTGAATTTGATTGGCAACCTGTGACTGAGATGCCTGTACCTGGATGTTGTTGTCTTTCCCCAGATTTTGGATATTTTTAGCTATTATTTTCTTAAATACGCTTTTTAGGCCTTTTTCTCTTTCTTTTTCTTCATGAATCCTACTATGCAAGAGTTAGTTTGATTGAAGTCAATACTAAAATAATTATCAACATTAGAGGGAGGAGATAGAGAATGATGAGAAGGGATGGTATAAGTGAATGAGGTCCTCATGACTCTGGCAGGACATTGATATAAAAGGGTCTAAGGAATCATATTAAAAGAGTTTTCCTACAAAGATTACCCTTTATAGTTATTACATTTAATATACCAATTAAATTCAGATTTGTAACTGTCTAAATAGCTTTAAACAAACTCTTTTGAACACATCTTTGAATAACATTTGTACTAAAGATTTTTAGTTTTTTTATTACCCTCCTCATTTGCAGTATTGCCTTTCTGCAGCCCACTGGCTGAAAAAGCTGCAAAGCTGTGCCCGATACCTAACAAGAGAAATATTAAAGAAGGATAATTAAATAATTGATGTGATTTCTTCTGTAATCAACCTCTATTATATTCAATTTGATTTATCTTCCTGGAGTTTTCACTGACATAACCAGTAAACAAATTTGCAGAGGAAAACACAAAAAAAATGCGTATTATTTTCTGCTTGCAAAAATTCTGTTTAGAGTAAAATTTGTGCCTGAAAATTAATTATTGATGATCCAATAAAAAGATCATGTTTCAGACCCAAATATGATTGCTTTTACAGTAAATTATGGTAGGATGATAGAACACTTGGTTGATGAAATACTAGGGTTAACAGCATTTGAGAAAAATAGTAGCATGATAATTTTTCTGTTATGGACACTTTCACAGTGTCTTTCATTTGACTTGTTTCAAGCCACCCCAATTTTTTGAAGGGAGTTGATTAAAAGCAACAGATTTGATGCTACATAGATTCCAGTTTGAATCTTGATCCTCATATTCATGAGCTGAGTAACCTAGTATAAATCACCTAATATCTCTAACCCCCAGGTTTCTCAACTATAAACTAAAACTAAGAATATCGATCTGACAGTTCAGTTGGTAAGATACATAAAATAAATCACAATGCTTAGTGCATAATGATCCCTCATTAAATGACGGGACAATAGCTAATGATTTATTAGTGAAACCAAATTATTAAAATTGAGTTAAAGCTCGCAGGTTGTTTCCTAGTTGATTGACTGTAACTTTTTTCATTGATACCATGTTCTCTTTAGTGACTAGAGACATAGATTAACCCTGGATGTGCCTGAATTATAAAACAAGTAATGTCCTTGACTCCGACCATGGTATCTAAGTTTTAAAGAAAGGGATGTGATTGGCGTACAAATTTGGAGGCCACGAACTCATCACCTTTACTTAGTCCTTACCACCTGGTTTTCGGTAGAGCAAGGATCCCGCAAAGCGGGAGAACTGAGGAAAAGCAGGCACATGATGACTCTAGGAGGGAATGCGAATAGCTACAAGGTATCAAGGCATCCTGTTGGTGGAAATCTCTGGGAATTCTTCTTGGTACTGCCCTAGTAGCAATAAAATACCAATACTACTACTTGTCAATATTGATGGAGCATATACTCTGTACTCACTACATTGAAATATTTCTGCATATTATTTCTTAGACTAATTTTATGAGATATATATAAGAGCATGATATCAGATGTACCTGAGTCCATCTCAGCTCTATCTCTTAGTAGCTGTGTCACCTTGGATAGATTATGTAATTCCTTAAGGACTCTGTTTCTTCTTCTATAAATGGGGAAGTATTCTTGATAGTTATAATCATGGACAGAGGTACTGAGGCTTAAGTAAAACTCAAGACCTCCCAGCAAAGCAAGGATATGCAAATGCAGAATATGGTTTTAGGTGTGTATATTCTTAACTTTCCTTTAATGCTTCTCTCTATAGAAAAGTAAGAATATACCTAAAATATGGTACATAGAGAAGTGAATATTGTGTATATTGATTTGAGTCAGGGCAAATAAAAGGTAAATTTAGTACAATGGAATCATTTTGATACTTTCATTTTTAAAATATGTAAAAATTCTAAATATTTACTTACCAAAAAAAGAAACAAATCATCTGAGTTATTTCATTCAAATAACATATTTTAGTAATTACTCAGTACAAAATAGTATTTATATGGACTGTGTGAACAAGATCACTTAAGAAAAAAATATCCTGTGGTCAACTTTAACTCTGCCTTTGTGTCTTGTACTTCAGTGTGTCTGTTTTTATAAAAGAGTCTAGAATCAAAATATGTGACTGTCAAACTGGAGTTCATCAGATTGCTAGGCTATGCCCCAAAGTGTTGGATTAGTGGGTGAGAGGTAGAGCATGTGAATTTGCATTCCTAATAAGTTCCCAGGTGACACAGATACTGCTGATCTGGAGACCACACACTAAGAACAGCTGGCTCAGATCAATAGTTCTCTATCTTAATGTTGCGGTATTTCTATGTGGTTGGATATGAAGTTTGGAACATGTGTTAGTTCATTTTCACGCTTCTGATAAAGACATACCCGAGTTCACGCTTCTGATAAAGACATACCCGAGACTGGGCAATTTAGAAAAGAAGTAGGTTTAATGGACTTACAGTTCCATGTGGCTGGGGAAGCCTCACAATCATGGTGGAAGGCAAAGAGGAACAAGTCACCTCTTACATGAATGGCAGCAGGCAAAGATAATTCATTCAGGGAAACTCCTCTTTCTGAAACCATCAGCTCTCGTGAGACTTATCCACTATTACAAGAACAATATGGGAAAAACTTCCCCCCATGATTCAATTACCTCCCACTGGGACCCTCTCACAGCATGTGAGAATTCAAGATGAGATTTGAGTGGGGACAAAGCCAAACCATATCATTCCACCCCTGGCCCCTCCCACATCTTATGTCCTCACATTTCAAAACCAATCATGCCTTCCTAACAGTCCCCCAAAATCTTAACTCATTTCAGCATTAACTCAAAAGTCCACAGTCCAAAGTCTCATCCAAGATAAGACAAGTCCCTTCCACCTATGAGCCTGTAAAATCAAAAGCAGGTTAGTTACTTTCTAAATACAGTGGGAGTACAGACGCTGGGTAAACACAGTCATTCTGAATGGAAGAAGTTGGCCAAAACAAAGAGGATAAAGGCCCCATGCAAATCTGAAATCCAGTGGAGCAGTCAAATCTTAAAGCTCCAAAATGATCTCCTTTGACTCCATGTCTCAAATCCAGGTCATGCTGATGTAAGAGATGGGTTCCCATGGTCTTGGGCAGCCAAGCCTTTGCAGGGCACAACCTCCCTCCTGGCTGCTTTCATGGCCTGCATTGAGTGTCTGCAGCTTTTCCAGGCACATGCTGCAAGCTGTTGGTGGATACACCATTCTAGGGTCTGGAGGAAGATAGCCCTCTTCTCACAGCTCCACAAGGTGGTGCCCCAGTAGGGACTCTGTGTGGGGGATTCCATCCCACATTTCCCTCCTGCACTGCCCTAGCAGAGGTTCTCTATGAGGGTCCCACCCCTATAGCA
This sequence comes from Macaca nemestrina, assembly GCF_043159975.1. NCBI lineage: Eukaryota > Metazoa > Chordata > Mammalia > Primates > Cercopithecidae > Macaca > Macaca nemestrina. The sequence goes on from NC_092140.1 coordinate 88,791,602, forward strand.
AACTTCTGTCTGGGCATCCAGGTGTTTCTGAAATCTAGGTGGAGATTCCCAAACCCCAGTTTTTGACTTCTGTGCACTGAAAGGCTCAACACCATGTGGAAGCTGCCAAGACTTGAGGCTTGCATCCTCTGAAGCCATGGCCTGATCTCTATGTTGGCCCCTTTCAGTCATGGCTGGAGCAGCTGGGACTCAAGGCACCAAGTCCCCTAGGCTGCACACAGCACAGCAACCCTGGGCCTGGCCCACTAAACCACTTTTTCCTCCTAGGTCTCTGGGCCTGTGATGGGAGGGGCTGCCATGAAGACCTCTCACATGCGCTGGAGACATTTTTCCCATTGTCTTGGGGATTAACATTTGGCTCCTTGTTACTTATGCACATTTCTGTAGCCAGCTTGAATTCCTCCCCAGACAATGAGATTTTCTTTTCTATCACGTTGTCAGGCTGCAAATTTTCCAAATTTTTAGGCTCCATTTTCCTTTTAAAACTGAATGCCTTTAACAGAACCCAGTGCTTTGTTGCATAGAAATTTCTTCCACCAGATACCCTAAATCATATCTCTCAGGTTCAAAGTTCCATAAATCTCTAGGGCAGGGGCAAAACGCCACCAGTCTCTTTGCTAAAACATAACAAGGGTCACCTTTACTCCAGTTCCCCAAAATTTCCTCATCTTCTTCTGAAACCACTTCAACCTGGATTTCATTGTCCATATCACTATTAGCATTTTGGGCAAAGCCATTCAACAAGACTCTAGGAAGTTCCAAACTTTCCCATATTTTCCTATATTCTGAAACCCCCCAAACTGTCCCAAACTCTTCCTGTTACCCAGTTCCAAAGTTGCTTCCACATTTTCAAGTACCTTTTCAGCAGTGTCCCACTCTTGGTACCAACTTACTGTATTATTTTGTTTTCATGCTGCTGATAAAAATATACCCAAGACTGGGTAATTTACAAAAGAAAGAGGTTTAATGGGCTTCCAGTTCCACATGGCTGGGGAAGCCTCACAATCATGGCGGAAGGCAAGGAGGAGGAAGTCACATCTTACATGGATGGCGGCAGGCAAAGAGAGAGAACTCGTGCAGGAGAACTCCTCTTTATGAAACCATCAGGTCTCGTGAGACTTATTCACTCTCATGAGAACAGCAATGGAAAGACTTGCCCCCATGATTCAATTACCTCCCACTGGGTCCCTCCCACAACATGTGGGAATTTAAGATGAGATTTAGGTGGGGACAGAGCCAAACTATTTCGGTACGAATAATTCATTATTAAATATAAACTAGAAATTTTGAGAAAATATGTAATTAAATGTTAGAGCATATTTGTATTTATTCTTGTTATATTGTTCCTGATGTATTAACCAATATATTAGGAATTATGCATAGGAATATGCTATACATACTAATGTCATGCACCTTATGTGTTGATTCTAAAAATAAGCTTGAGAGTAGCTAGGATACAAAACATTTGTTATCTTCCTCTTTTTTTTTGGCTACTCACTTATACTTTTTATCTTTCTTTGTCACTGTCGTGTCAAAGTTTCCAGTGACTTCTGCTACAGTCACTGTCTGCACATGTCTTCCTTTCTCTGCTACTCCTGTCAGTATCTTGGGTGTTCTCAGTAGCTGTAAAGAGAGAGAAGGAAGAAAGACATGTGACAGGATATGCAAGAATAAAAAAAACCCGTGGTGTTTGTACAGCAACATAAAGATGCAAGAGCAAGAAAGATGCAAGTAACAAGATGCTGCACAAGAGTGCAGGTAAAGCATGTTGCCTTTAGCAGAAAGAAACATACATGAACCTTTAATATTAGAGAGAGAAATGGCTGTGAATGGGGGACACTGGACAGTCATAGGCCATATTTTACAATGAACGCCCTCAGAAGGAGGAATTAGTAATTTTTTGAAGGCATGAAGTTAAAATTAAAAGTTATTAAGAGCCACCGAAGAGAATGAAACAGCCAGCTGACTGAAGCATGTAAAACTGACTACCAGCTTTGAAAGGATAATTGTTGCTAGAAAACAGGTTTCATATAGGCAAACATTCCAATGTGTTTTTATTTTGTTTTGTTTTGTTTTTCTTCCATCAACAATATACAGGATGATTAAAAAAAACAAACAAAAAACAAACAAACAAACAAACAAAACCATGCCGGGCCTGCTGGTGGTTCAGTGCTGCCTGTAATCCCAGCACTTTGGGAGGCCAAGACAGGCAGATCATTTGAGGCCAGGAGTTCAAGACCAGCCTGGCTAACTTGGTGAAAACATGTCTCTACTCAAAATACAAAAATTAGCCAGGCATGGTGGCACATGCCTGCACTCCTAGCTACTTGGGAGGCTGAGGAAAGAGACCCAAGATCACTTGAACCCAGGAGGCAGAGGTTACAGTGAGCCGAGATCGTGTCACTGCACTCCAGCCTGGGGTGACAGAGCAAGACTCTGTCTCAAAAAAAGTAATAAATAAATAAATACATGGAGAGTAAGATAAACTCAAGAGTGATCCAAGTGTTTGGAGAAACCAGAGTGCATCTCATTTACTGTACTCATCTAAAGGTGCTGTCATGGAAACTATGTCAATGAGAAGACTCGGAAAACTTAACACAATAACTATGGCAAGAACATATGCTTGCATGTCAGAATTTAGTTGGGAATTTATGAGTAAAGTAATCTTTTTCAATGTGACAAGTGTTTGTGGTTTAGAGTTCATAGACAAGAATTTCTTTGAAATAGCTTGATCATTTTTGACCCACTTTCAGTAATATAATTCACACATAAACAAAAACCCAGTGGGCGAAGTTTTGATTCTTTAATTTACTAAGCAGGAACTTTCCTTAACTAAAAACATAAAATAATCAAAATCAATTGAAAGTACATCTGACTTAAAGTATTCAAAAACAACACATAATTTAGGTTAGGAAACAGAATTTGGAAGGATGGGTAAGAGTGAAAAAATTAAATGTTTTGTCAATATTGTATTCAGAGTCTTGAAAAGAAGGTAGCTATATAGAACATTTATAAACTGTGTTTATGTTTTAAGTGAAATATGTGCTGAAATTTCTGTAATACCTGGGACAGATAGACTATTGACATGAACTCATATCTCAGTTTTCGAATATGTCACCTAAATGAACTAAATTTATGTGGGAAATGCAAATATAACATGAAGATAAACAGTATTCCAGTGAATAAAAATATTAAGTATCATGATTTATGAGCTTAGTTATAGAAAATGTAAGTATAACTGCTACACTTCTGCTACACTTGGTAGTGGTTTCTTGTTTGAAGATAAAACAGTACTGTCAGACTACTCTTCTTGGCTAAAATACAAAGACAGTAAAAAAATTTAAAAACTATAGCTTCCATTTTTTTTTGTTGTTGTTGTTAAAATTAGAAAACAGCTAAGATCCTGGAAGGCCAAATGGGTAGAGGGTTTTGTGAAGGCTCAATGAAGACTGAATAGGATGCATTGAGAAAAGGCCCCACGAGCACGGATCTCATATGAGTCCAGCTAAATTACTCTTCTGACAGTTGAGGCACAAAACCCTGAGATGACAGAAATATCTTATTTCTTACCACAAAATTAGGTTTGCAGGTGCACCTGCAGGTGGCAGCTGATGTCCTAGACTCAAAGGCAAGACTAAGTAAAGAATCACTCACAGGAAGCACAGTCTGTCTCTTTCACAGAAGAGGAGGAGAGCATCTTTTCATTTTTAAAATCATCAACTGCCAATCTTCACTAGTAGGAAAGACGTTAACAGCTAAGTGAATTAATGGGCAAAACCCTGTATTATAAGAATATGCCCAGATGGCTGTGAAAGTCATTGTGGTACTTTTCTATCAGGTGAATGCCATATAAAATAGCTTGTCTAAGCAAAACTTCTTTTAGATAATTTTTTTTCTATAACTGAGCTCATAAATCATGAGTTCAATGATGAGTTAAGAAAGAACAAGTACAGAAGCTTTAGAAATATAATGCAGGAAGATAATCAGGAAAAATTGGAAGAAAATAAAATAGGAAATGAAGAATGCATTCCAGAAACATAGAATGAGAAGCAGGAGAAAATGGCATTTTACTATGAATTTTTAAAAATCTTCGTGAAGGAAAAGCACCAAATCAATAATGAAAGAACTTAGGAAGATAAACAAGAAAAAAGAACTATGAGCTGGCAGAGTGCAGCAAGGAAATGAAATAAATAAAATGAATCCTGGAAAAGAAAGAAATTATAAGGAGCAGGAATAGATACTGCTGAAAACAAAGTAATAGACATAGTAAGATAAATAAAAACAAATCTAACATGAAAATCGTTTAGCATAAAGTTTTTAAAGGGCTTAGATGTAAATCAATAGATACATACTCTAGTTTTCTATTGACTAGAGTTAGCATGGCGTGCCCTTTCCACCTTTTTACTTTTAACTATTATCTTTACACTTAAAGCATATATTTTTGTAAGCACTATATAGTTTCATCTTATTTTTTACTCAATATAAACATCTCTATCTTTTCCTTGGGTGTTTATAATTTTAAATTTTTGTAATTATTGATTTTAATATGTCCTGTTCCTTAGATTTAATTCAATCATCTAACTATTTGATTCCTGTTTGTTTCGTGTGTTATTTATTTATTTATTTATTTATTTTTGGTCTTCTTTTAGATAAATTGAGTTTTTGTTGTTGGTGGTTTTGACGGAATCTTGCTCTGTCGCCCAAGATGGAGTGCAGTGGCGTGATCTCTGCTCACTGCAACCTCTACCTCCCGGGTTCAAGTGATTCTACTGCTTCAGCCTCCCAAGTAGCTGGGACTACAGGTGCGCGCCACCACGCCCAGCTAATTTTTTTTTTTTTTTTTGTATTTTTAGTAGAGTCAAGGTTTCACCATGTTGGTCAGGCTGGTCTTAAACTCCTGACCTCAAATGATCTGCCCACCTTGGCCTCCCAAAGTGCTGGGATTACAGGTCACTGCACTCGGCCAAATTGAGTACTTTTTAGTGATCTAATTTTCTCTCATTTGTTGGCTTACAAACAACAATATTGTGTCATTTATAAAATTATTTCACTGTAATTGACAAATAATGATTGCATATATTTGTGGGCTACAGTGTGATGCTGTGTTACAAATATACCTTGTGGAGTGTTTGAGCAGGCTAATCAATATATTTATTACCTCACATACTTATCATTTCTTTTTGGTACGACCATTTAAAATATATTCTTTTATTGATTTTGAAATATACAACACATTGTAAAATATAGGCACCATGCTATGCAGTAGATCACTATAATCTATTCTTCCTGCCTTAACTGAAACTTTGAATCCTAGGAGTAATATCTCCCCTTTCCCCACTCCACACTCCTGCCAGACTCTGGTAACCACCATTCTACTCTTTTACTTCTCTAAGTTTGACTTTTTCAGATTCCAGCTATAAGTGAGATCATGCAGGTATTTGTCTCTTTGTGCTTGGATTATTTCACTTAGCATAATGTCCTTCATATACATCTATGTTGTCACAAATGACAGGATTTACTTTTTATAAGGCTGAATGGTATTCTATTGTGTATGTATACCGCATTTTTTTCTTTATCCATTAATCCATTTATATACACTGAGGTTGATTCCATACCTTGACTATTGTGAATAATTCTGTAATGAACATGGGAAGGCAGGTGTCTCCTTGATATACTGATTTCAGTTCCTTTGAGTGTATACCCAGGAGCAGTACTGCTGGATCTTATGGTGATTCCATTTTGTTTTTTGGAACCTCCGTACTATATTCCAAAATGACTGTACTTATTTATATTCCCAACAACAGCATATGAGGATTTCCTTTTCTCCACATCCTTGCCAGTACTACTTATCTTTCATCATTTTGATAATAGGTATTCTAACAGTTGGGAGGTGATATCTTACTGTAATTTTAATTTGCATTTCCCTGATATTAGTGATATTGAGCATTTTTCATACATCTGTTTATTTGTATGTCTTCTTTTGAGAAATGTCTATTGAAGCCTTTTCCCCAATTTATTTATTTATTTATTTATTTATTTATTTATTATTATACTTTAAGTTCTAGGGTACATGTGCATAACGTGCAGGTTTGTTACATAGGTACATATGTATATTTTTGCCATGTTGGTGTGCTGCACCCATCAACTCATCAGCACCCATCAACTCGTCATTTACATCAGGTATAACTCCCAATGCAATCCCTCCCCCCTCCCCCCTCTCCATGATAGGCCCTGGTGTGTGATGTTCCCCTTCCCGAGTCCAAGTGATCTCATTGTTCAGTTCCCACCTATGAGTGAGAACATGCGGTGTTTGGTTTTCTGTTCTTGTGATAGTTTGCTAAGAATGATGGTTTCCAGCTGCATCCATGTCCCTACAAAGGACACAAACTCATCCTTTTTTATGGCTGCATAGTATTCCATGGTGTATATGTGCCACATTTTCTTAATCCAGTCTGTCACTGATGGACATTTGGGTTGATTCCAAGTCTTTGCTATTGTGAATAGTGCCGCAATAAACATACGTGTGCATGTGTCTTTATAGCAGCATGATTTATAATCCTTTCGGTATATACCCAGTAATGGGATGGCTGGGTCATATGGTACATCTAGTTGTAGATCCTTGAGGAATCACCATACTGTTTTCCTTAATGGTTGAACTAGTTTATAATCCCACCAACAGTGTAAAAGTGTTCCTATTTCTCCACATCCTCTCCAGCATCTGTTGTTTCGTGACTTTTTAATGATCGCCATTCTAACTGGTGTGAGATGGTATCTCATTGTGGTTTTGATTTGCATTTCTCTGATGGCCAGTGATGATGAGCATTTTTTCATGTGTCTGTTGGCTGTATGAATGTCTTCTTTTGAGAAATGTCTGTTCATATCCTTTGCCCACTTTTTGATGGGGTTGTTTGTTTTTTTCTTGTAAATTTGTTTGAGTTCTTTGTAGGTTCTGGATATTAGCCCTTTGTCAGATGGGTAGATTGCAAAAATTTTCTCCCATTCTGTAGGTTGCCTGTTCACTCTGATGGTAGTTTCTTTTGCTGTGCAGAAGCTCTTTAGTTTAATTAGATCCCATTTGTCAATTTTGGCTTTTGCTGCCCTTGCTTTTGGTGTTTTAGACATGAAGTCTTTGCCCATGCCTATGTCCTGAATGGTACTACCTAGGTTTTCTTCTAGGGTTTTTATGGTATTAGGTCTAACAGTTAAGTCTCTAATCCATCTTGAATTAATTTTCGTATAAGGAGTAAGGAAAGGATCCAGTTTCAGCTTTCTACTTATGGCTAGCCAATTTTCCCAGCACCATTTATTAAATAGGGAATCCTTTCCCCATTTCTTGTTTCTCTCAGGTTTGTCAAAGATCAGATGGCTGTAGATGTGTGATATTATTTCTGAGGACTCTGTTCTGTTCCATTGGTCTATATCTCTGTTTTGGTACCAGTACCAAGCTGTTTTGGTTACTGTAGCCTTGTAGTATAGTTTGAAGTCAGGTAGCGTGATGCCTCCAGCTTTGTTCTTTTGACTTAGGATTGTCTTGGAGATGCGGGCTCTTTTTTGGTTCCATATGAACTTTAAAGCAGTTTTTTCCAATTCTGTGAAGAAAGTCATTGGTAGCTTGATGGGGATGGCATTGAATCTATAAATAACCTTGGGCAGTATGGCCATTTTCATGATATTGATTCTTCCTATCCATGAGCATGGTATGTTCTTCCATTTGTTTGTGTCCTCTTTTATTTCACTGAGCAGTGGTTTGTAGTTCTCCTTGAAGAGGTCTTTTACATCCCTTGTAAGTTGGATTCCCAGGTATTTTATTCTCTTTGAAGCAATTGTGAATGGGAGTTCATTCATGATTTGGCTCTCTGTTTGTCTTTTACTGGTGTATAAGAATGCTTGTGATTTTTGCACATTAATTTTGTATCCTGAGACTTTGCTGAAGTTGCTTATCAGCTTAAGGAGATTTTGAGCTGAGACAATGGGGTTTTCTAAATATACAATCATGTCATCTGCAAAGAGGGACAATTTGACTTCTTCTTTTCCTAACTGAATACTCTTGATTTCTTTCTCTTGCCTAATTGCCCTAGCCAGAACTTCGAACACTATGTTGAATAGGAGTGGTGAGAGAGGGCATCCCTGTCTTGTGCCAGTTTTCAAAGGGAATTTTTCCAGTTTTTGCCCATTCAGTATGATATTGGCTGTGGGTTTGTCATAAATAGCTCTTATTATTTTGAGGTACGTTCCATCAATACCGAATTTATTGAGCGTTTTTAGCATGAAGGGCTGTTGAATTTTGTCAAAAGCCTTTTCTGCATCTATTGAGATAATCATGTGGTTCTTGTCTTTGGTTCTGGTTATATGCTGGATTATGTTTATTGATTTGCGAATGTTGAACCAGCCTTGCATCCCAGGGATGAAGCCCACTTGATCATGGTGGATAAGCTTTTTGATGTGCTGCTGAATCCGGTTTGCCAGTATTTTATTGAGGATTTTTGCATCGATGTTCATCAGGGATATTGGTCTAAAATTCTCTTTTTTTGTTGTGTCTCTGCCAGGCTTTGGTATCACGATGATGTTGGCCTCATAAAATGAGTTAGGGAGGATTCCCTCTTTTTCTATTGATTGGAATAGTTTCAGAAGAAATGGTACCAGCTCCTCCTTGTACCTCTGGTAGAATTCAGCTGTGAATCCATCTGGTCCTGGACTTTTTTTCGTTGGTAGACTATTAATTATTGCCTCAATTTCAGAGCCTGCTATTGGTCTATTCAGGGATTCAACTTCTTCCTGGTTTAGTCTAGGAAGAGTGTAAGTGTCCAGGAAATTATCCATTTCTTCTAGATTTTCTAGTTTATTTGTGTAGAGGTGTTTATAGTATTCTCTGATGGTAGTTTGTAATTCTGTGGGGTCGGTGGTGATATCCCCTTTATCATTTTTTATTGCGTCTATTTGATTCTTCTCTCTTTTCTTCTTTATTAGTCTTGCTAGCGGTCTGTCAATTTTGTTGATCTTTTCAAAAAACCAACTCCTGGATTCATTGATTTTTTGGAGGGTTTTTTGTGTCTCTATCTCCTTCAGTTCTGCTCTGATCTTAGTTATTTCTTGCCTTCTGCTAGCTTTTGAATGTGTTTGCTCTTGTTTCTCTAGTTCTTTTAATTGTGAGGTTAGAGTGTCAGTTTTAGATCTTTCCAGCTTTCTCTTGTGGGCATTTAGTGCTATAAATTTCCCTCTACACACTGCTTTAAATGTGTCCCAGAGATTCTGGTATGTTGTATCTTTGTTCTCATTGGTTTCAAAGAACATCTTTATTTCTGCCTTCATTTCATTATGTACCCAGTAGTCATTCAGGAGCAGGTTGTTCAGTTTCCAGGTAGTTGAGCGGTTTTGATTGAGTTTCTTAGTCCTCTTTTCCCCAATTTTTATTAGGGTTGTTTGTTTTCCTATTTTTATTGAATGGGCAATGATTTCTTGAATATGACCCCAAAAGCACAGGTAACAGAAGCAAAAATAGAGGCATCACATGTGTAAAAAGAAAAAAAAAATACCTTCTGTACGGCCAAAGAAACAACCAACAGAGCAAATGAAAATATTTGCAAATCTTATATCTAATAAGGGAAGAACATCCAAAATAGATAAGAAACTCAAACCATGATTTCACTTTTAAATTGTTGCTTTAGTTTATAGTCTATATATTTAACTTTTCAGTCTACCTTCAAATGATATGATACTACTTATATAGTAAAAGAAAGTTAAAACATTATGCTTCCTTTTCTCCCCTTCTACACTTTATGCTATTATATTATATATATATATACACAAAAATATACACTATATATTATATAAATGTTATTTATACCACCATAGATTTTTAAAATTATTTTTGCTTAAGCAGACAAAATATTTTTTTTTGAAATGAAATTTTGCTCTTGTCCTGGTTGGAATGCAATGGCATAATCTTGGCTCACTGCAACCTCTACCTCCCAGGTTCAAGCGATTCTTGCGCCTCAGCCTCCTGAGTAGCTGGGATTACAGGCATGCACCACCACGCCAGGATAATTTTGTATTTTTCGTAGAGATGGGATTTCACCATGTTGGTCAGGCTGGTCTTGAACTCCTGACCTTAGGTGATCTGCCTGCCTTGGCCTCCCAAAATGCTGGGATTCCAGGCATAAGCCATCACACCCAGCAAGCAGACAATTATCTTTAAAAAGAATTTAAATAATATTAAATAATAATAAATAATAACATGTTTATATTTATTCATGTACTTAACCATTTTAATGTTTTATTTATTTCTTCCTATAGATTCACATTTCTGTGTGTTGTCTTTTTTTTCTGTGTGAAAGACTTCCTTTAATATTGTTTATGGTGCAGTCAGCTGGAGAGAAATTTTACCACATTTATGTGCTGAAGCATGTTTATCTCAACTTTTAAAAAAATTCAAATATCATTTTTAAGTGATCAAAATATAATTCACATACCATAAGATTCACTCTTTTAAAGTACACAATTTAGTCATTTTTAATATAGTCATGGTGTTGCACAGACATCTAATTTCAGAGCATTTTTATCACCACAAGAAGAAACCCCATAGTCATTAGCAGTCACTCCCAATTCTTACCCTCTGCACTCAGCCCCACCCAACCCCTGGCAATCACTGATCTACTCTTTTTTCCCATGGATTTACCTATTTTGTATATTTCATATAAATGGAATAATACAATATGTAGTCTTTGGTGTCTGACTTCCCTAACTTAGAATAATGTCTTCGAGGTTCATCTGTGTTATAGTATGAACTAGTGCTTCAGTTTTTTATTGCTGAATGGCAGTCGATCACATGTATATCTGATTTGTTTTTACCATTCATCTGTTGATGGACTTTAAGTTGGTTCCAACTTTTGGCTATTATGAACAATGCTACTATAAACATTCATGTACAAATTTCTGTGTGACTTATATTTTCATTTCATTTGAGTATAAATCTAAAAGTAGAATTGCTGGGTCATGTGGCAATTCTATGTTTAATTTTTTTGAGGAACCACTGAAGTGTTTCCCAAAGTGGCTGAACAATTTTACAACCCAACCAGCAGTGCACAAAGATTCCTATTTCGCCTCGTCCTTACCAACGCTTGCTATTTTCTGGATTGTTTTCTTTTTGTTTTTGTTTTAATTGAATCTATCCCCATGGATGCAAAGTGGTATTTCATTGTGGTTTTGATCTGTATTTCACTAATAACTTATGATATGGAGCATGTTTGCATGTGCTTAATAGCCATTTGTAATCTTTAGAGAAATGTCTGTTTATATTCTTTGCACATTAAAAAAATCTGAATATTTGCCTTTTTATATTTGAGGCTTAATTGTTCTTTTTATATTCTGGACACAAGACCTTTGTCAGACATGATTTGCAAATTATTTTTCATTCTGTGTGTTGTCTTTTACTTTCTTGATAGTGTCTATTTAAAGAAAAGCGTTTTAATTTTGATAACGTCCAGCTTATCTATTTTTTTCTTTGGTTGCTTGTGATTTATTGTCGTATGTAAGAAATCATGGCAAAATCTAAGTTCTTCAGGATTTATACCTATGTTTTCAATAAGAATTGTATAGCTTTTAGCTCTTCTTAAACTTTTTCTTAACTTTCACTTTAGTTTCAGGGGTACATGTGCAGATTGTTTATATAGGTATTTGTGTGTTGCGTCAGTCTGACGTACAGGTAATAAGCACAGCACCTGATAGGTAGTTTTTCAGTCCTCACCCTAGTCCCATCAAACACCATCAAGTAGGCCCCAGTGTCTGTTGTTCCCTTCTTTGTGTCTGTATGTACTCCATGCTTAGCTCCCACTTACAAGGGAGAAGACGTGGTATTTGGTTCTCTGTTCCTGTGTTAGTTTGCTTAGGAAAATGGCCTCCAGGCCTATCTGTGTTGCTGCAAAGAACATAATCTCATTCATTTTTTATGACTATGTAGTATTCCGTGGCAAATATGTACTACATTTTCTTTATCCAATCTATCATTATTGGGCATTTGTGTTGATTTCATGTCTTTGCTATTATGAATAGTGCTGTAATGAACATACACATGCATGTCTTTATGGTAGAATAATTTATATTCCCTTGGGTGTATGCCCAGTAATGGAATGGGTGTGTTAAATGGTATTTTGATGTTAAGTTCTTTGAAAAATCTCCAACCTGCTTTCCACAATGGCAGAACTAATTTTCATTCCAAACAACACTGTGTAAGTATTCCCTTTTCTCCACAGCCTTGCCAGCATCTGTTATTTTTTGGCTTTTTAAAAATAACCATTCTGATTAATTTGAGATGGTATCTCATTGTGGTTTTGATTTGCATTTCTCTAACAATAAGCGATGTTGAGCCTTCTTTCACATGCCTGTTGGCTTTGTGTATGTCTTCTTTGGAAAAGTGTCTGTTTCATGTCCACTTTTTAATGAGGTTGTTTGTTTCTTTCTTGTAAATTTAAGTTACTTATATTTTCTGGATATTAGACCTTTGTCAAATGCATAGTTCGTAAATATTTTCCCCATTCTGTAGGTTGTCTGTTTAATCTGTTAATAGTTTCTTTTGTTGTGTAAAGTTCTTTAGTTTAATTAGGTTTCATTTGTCAATTTTGTTTTTATTGTAATTGCTTTTGCTATCTTCTTCATGAAATCTTTGCCAGGGTCTGTGTCAAGAATGGTATTTCCTAGGTTATCTTCCAGGATTTTTACAGTTTTAGGTTTTACATTTAAGTCTTTAATCCATCTTGAGTTGATTTTTGCATATTGTGTAAGGAAAGGACCCAGTTTCAATCTTCTGCGTATGACTAGCCAGTTATCCCAGTATCATTTATTAAATAGAGAGACTTTTCCTCATTGCTTGCTATTGTTAACTTTGTCAAAGACTAGATGAACATAGGCATGTGGCCTTATTCTAGGCTGTCTATTCTGTTCCATTGCTCTATGTGTCTCCTTTTCTACCAGTTCAAAGTTGTTTTAGTTACTGTAGCCTTGTAGTATAGTTTGAAGTCAAGCAACGTGATGCCTTCAGTTTTGTTCTTTTTGCTTAGGATTTCCTTGGTTATTTGGACTTTTCTTTGGTTCTATATGAATTTTAAAATAGTTTTTCTTATTCTTTGAAGGATGTCATTGGTAATTTGATAGGAATAACATTGAATCTATAAATTGCTTTGGGCAGTATGGCTATTTTAACAATATTGATTATTCCTCTCCATGATCATGGACTGTTTTTCCATTCATTTGTGTCATTTCTGATTTCTTTGAGCAATGTTTTGTAATTCTTATTGTAGAGATCTTTCACCTCCCTGGTTAGCTGTATTCCTAGGTATTTGTGTGCGTGTGTGCGTGTGTGTGTGTGTGTGTGTGTGTCTATTGTGAATGTGATTTCATTCATGATTTGGCTTTTAGTTTGGATGTTGCTTGTATATAGGAATGCTAGTGATTTTTGTACATTGATACATTGATTTTGTATCCCAAAACTTTGCTGAAGTTGTTTATCAGATAAAGGAGCTTTTGGGCAGAGACTATGGGGCCTTCTACATATAGAATCACATAATCTGTAAACAGAAATAGTTTGACTTTATCTTTTCCTATTTGGATTCATTTTACTTCTTTCTCTTCCCTGATTTCATGGGCTCGGTCTTCCATTACTATATTCAACAGGAGTGGTGAGAGAGGGCATCCTTGTTTTGTTGCAGTTTTTAAGGGGAATTCTTCTAGCTTTTGCCCATTCAGTATAATGTTTGCTGTAAGTCTTTTTAGATGGCTGTTATTATTCTGAAATATGTTCCTTCAATGCCTAGTTTGTTGAGGGTTCTGACCATGAAGGACATTGAATTTCTTTGAAAGCCTTTTCTTCATCTATGGAGATAATTGTGTGATTTTTATTTTTAGTTCCATTTATGTGGTGAAACATGTTTGTTGATTTGAGCATATTGAACCAATCTTGCATTGCAGGGATAAAGCCTACTTGATTATTTTGAATTTACTTTTTATGTGCTGCTGGATTCAGTTGGCTAGTATTTGTTGACAATTTTTGCATCTGTATTTGTCAAGGATATTTGCCTAAAGTTTTATTTTTTGATTGTGTCTCTGTAAGGTTTGGTATCAGGAGGATTCTGGCCTCATGAATGAGTAAGGGAGAGTCTCCTCTTCAATTATTGGGAATAGTTTTAGTAGGAATGGTAACATTTCTTTATATCTCTGGTAGAATTTCACTGTGAATTCATCATATCCTAGACATGTTCAGGTTGGTAGGATTTTTATTACTGATTCAATTTCCAAACTTGTTATTGGTCTGTTCAGGAATTCCATATCCTCCTGGTTCAATCTTGGGAGGCTGCATGTTTCCAGGAATGTAACCATTTCTTCTAGGTTTTCTAGTTTGTATGCATAAAGGTGTTTAAAATAGACTCTTGGGAATTTTTTGTATTTCTGAGAGGTTGGTAGTAATATATCCTTTGTCATTTCTGATTGAATTTATTTGGATCTTCTCTCTTTTTATCTTTGTCTAGCTAGTAGTCTATCAATCTTATTTTTTCTTTTAAAAAACGAACTCTTGGATTTGTTGATCTTTGTGTGATTTTTTAACATTTCAATTTCCTTTGGTTCATCTCTGATTTTGGTTGTTTATTGCCTTCTACTAGAATTGGGGTTGGCTGGCTCTTGTTTTTTTAGTTCCTTTAGGTGTGATGTTAGGTTGTTAATTTGACGTCTTTTGTTGTTGTTGTTGTTTTAACTTTCATTTTAAGTTCAGAGGTACATGTGCAGGTTTGCTATGTAGGTAAATTTGTGTAATGGGGGTTCGTTGTACAGATTATTTTGTCACCCAAGTATTAGGCCTAGTACCCATTCATCGTTTTCCTGATCCTCTCCCTCTTCCCACCTTCCCCAGTTTGATAATTCTTAGTATGTGTTTTTCCCCTCTATGTGTCCATGTGTTCTTATCATTTAGCTCCCTCTTATAAGTAAGAACATACAAAATTTGGTTTCCTGTTCCTGCATTAGTTTGCTAAAGATAATGGCCTCCAGCCCCATCCATGTCCCTGCAAAGGACATGATCTTGTTCTTTTCATGGCTACATAGTATTCCATGGTGTATCACATTTTCTTTATTCAGTCTATCATTGATGGACATCTATGTTGACGCCATGTCTTTCCTACTATAAATAGTGATGCAATAAACATACACATTCATTTGTCTTTATATTAGAATAATACGTATTCCTTTGGGTATATGCCCAGTAATGGGATTGCTGGGTTGAATGCTGTTTCTGTCTTTAGATCTTTGAGGAATAGCCACACTGCTTTCCACAATGGCTGAACTAATTTGCACTCCAACCAATAGTATATAAGCCTTTCTTTTTCTCTGCAACCTCACCAGCATCTGTAATTTTTTGACTTTTTAATAATAGCCATTCTGACTGGTGCACTATTGTGAATAGTGCTGCAATAAATATATGTGTGCATGTGTCTTTATAGTAGCATGATTTATAATCCTTTGGGTGTATACCCACTAATGGGATTGCTGGGTCAAATGGTATTTCTTGTTCTAGATCCTTGAGGAATTGCCACACTGTCTTCCGCAAAGGTTGAACTAGTTTACACTCCCACCAACAGTGTAAAAGCATTCCTATTTCTCCACATCCTCTCCAGCATCTGTTGTTTCTTGACATTTTAATGATCACCATTTTAACTGGTTTGAGACAGTATCTCATTGTGGTTTTGATTTGCATTTGTTTAAAGTGCCTGTTCACATCCTTTGCGCACTTTTTTGAGGTTTTTTTTTTTTCTTGCAAATTTATTTAAGTTTCTTATAGATGCTGGATAGTAGACTTTGTCTTGTATTCTCCCATTCTGTAGGTTGTCTGTTCACGCTATTAATCATTTTCTTTGCTATGCAAAAATACTTTAGTTTAATTAGGTCCCATTTGTCCATTTTTGCTTTTGTTGCAATTGCTTTTGGCATCTTCATCATAAAATCTTTATACGTTCCTATGTCCTGAAAAGTATTACCTAGGTTGTCTTCCAGGGTTTTTACAGTTTTGGTTATTACATTTAAGCCTTTAATTCATCGTGAGTTGATTTTTCTGTATGGTGTAAGGAAGGGGTCCAGAGTCAATCTTCTGCATATGGCTATTATCCTAGTGCCGTTTATCAAATAGGACATCTTTCCCAATTGCATGTTTTTGTCTGGTTTGTCAAAGATGGAATAGTTGTAGGTGTGCAGCCTTATTTTTTGGTTCTTTATTCTTTTCCATTGTTCTATGTGTCTGTTTCTGTAGTAGTATTATGCTGTTTTGATTACTGTAGCCCTGTAGTATAATTTGAAGTCAGGTAGTTTGGTGCCTCCTGCTTTTTTTTTTTTCCTTAGGATTGCCTTGGTTATTCATGCTCTTTTTTTGGTCCCATGTGAATTTTAGAATAGTTCTCTCTACTTCTCTGAAGAACCTCAATGGTAGTATACTAGGAATAGCATTGAATCTATAACTTGCTTTGGGCAATATCACCATTTTTATGATATTGATTCTTCCTATCCATGAGCACGGAATGTTTTTCCATTTGTTTGTGTCATCTGTGATTCCTTTGAGCTTTGTGTTTTGTAGCTCTCCTTGTAGAGCTCTTTCACCTCCATGGTTATCTATATTTCTAGGTATTTTATTCTTTTTGTGGCAATTGTGAATGGGATTACATTACATTCCTGATTTTGCTCTCAGCTTGACTGTTGTTTGTGTATAGGAATGTTAGCAAATTTTGCCCATTGATTTTGTATCCTGAGACTTTGCTGAAGTTGGGTATCAGCTTAAGAAACTTTTGTGCTGATACTATGGAGTTTTCTAGATATAGGCTTATGTTGTCTGCAAACAGGGATAGTTTGACTTCCTCTCTTCCTTTTTGGATGCCTTTTATTTCTTTCTCTTGCCTGATTGCTCTGTCCAGGATTTCCAATACTGTGTTGAATAAGAATGGTGAAAGAAGGCATCCTTGTCTTGTGCTGGTTTTCAAGGGGAATGTTTCCAGCCTGTGCCATTTAGTATGGTGTTGGCTGTGGGTTTGTCAGAGATGGCTGTTTAATTTTGAGGTATCTTCCTTCAATACTTAGTTTATTGAGCATTTTTAATATGAAGGAGAGTTTAATTGTATTGAAAGCCTTTTCTGTGTCTATTGAGATAATTATGTGGTTTTTGTCTTTAATTCTGTTTATGTGATGGATCATATTTATTGATTTGCATATGTCGGACCAACCTTGCATCCTAGGGATAAAGCCTACTTGATCATGGTGGATAGCTTTGTTTATATGCTGCTTTATTCTGTTTGTGACTATTTTCTTGAGGATTTTTGCATCAATGTTCTTCAAGGATATTGGCCTGAAATTGTTGTTGTTGTATTTCTGCCAGATTTTGGTATCAGGATGATGCTAGCCTCATTGAATGAGGTAGGGAGGAGTCTTTTCTCTCAAATGTTTGGAATAGTTTCAGCAGAAATGGTAGCGTATGTGCCATATCATGATAAGAAGAATGTATATCCTGTTGTTTTTGGCTGGAGAGTTCTGTAGATATCTATCAGGTCCATTTGAATCAGTGCTGAGTTTGGGTCCTGAATATCTTTATTAATTTCCTGCCTCAATGATCTGTCTAATGTTGAGGTCGTAAAGTCTCCCACTATTATAGCGTAGGTATTTAAGTCTCTTTGAAGGTCTTCAAGAACTTGCTTTATGAATCTGGGTGCTCCTGTGTTGTGTGACCATATATTTAGGATAGTTAGCTCTTTCTGTTGACTTGAATCCTTTACTATTATATAATACCCTTCCATGAGTTTGACATATTTCTAACATTTTGATGTGTGACTTTAGTGCTGTAAATGTTTCTCTTAACAGTGTTTTATCTCTGTCCCAGACATTCTGACATGTTGTATTTTGTTCTCATTAGTTTCAAATAGTTTCTTGATTTCTGCCTTAATTTTATTGTTTATTCAAAAGTCATTCTTGAGTAGGTTGTTGAATTTGTGTGTAATTGTGTGATTTTATTAGTAATGATTTATATTTTTGTCATGCTGTTCTGAGAGTGTGTTTGGTATGATTTGATTTTTTATTAATTTACTAAGGATTGTTTAATGTACAATTGGAATGTCAGTTTTAGAGTATGTATCACGTGCATATGAGAAGAATGCATATTCTTTTGTTTTAGGGTAGAAAGTTCTGTAGATGTCTGTCAGGCCTGTTTGATCAACTGTCAAGTTCAAGTTCTGAATATCTTTGTTAGTTTTGTGCCTCCATGATCTATCTAATACTGTCAGTGGGGTCTTGAAGTCTTCCATTTTTATTGCATGGTTATGTAAGTCTCTTTGTAGGTCTCTAAGAACTTGTTTTATGAATCTGGGTGCCTCTTGTTAGGTGCATATATGTTTAGGATAGTTAGGTGTTCTCATTGAATACACTCTTTACTGTCATGTAATGTCCTTCTTTGCCTTTTTTGATGACTGTTGGCTTAAGTCTGTTTTGTTTGAAATTAGAGTATCAGTCCCTGCTTTTTTCAGTTTTCCGTTTACTTGGTAGATTTTTCTCCATCTCTTTACTTAGAGCCTATGGGTGTCACTGCATGTGACAACATACAGCTGGGTCTTTCTTCTTTATTTAATTTGCCCATCTTTGCCTTTTGAGTGAGACATTTAGCCTATTTAGTTTCAAGGTTAATATTGATATGTACAGGTTCGATTGTATCATTGTGTCATTAGCTAGTTATTATGTATAGTTTGAGCTCTCCACATTTAGATCTTTGATCCTTTTTGAATTGAATTTTCCATATTGTATGAAATTAGCATCCAACTTCATTCTTTTTCATGTTGATATATAGTAATCTCAGCACTGTTTATTGAAAGGACTGATCTTTTTCCATTAAATTTTTCTTGACACCTTTGTAAAAAAAACCAACTGATCATAAGCATAAGGGTTTATTTTCTGACTCTCAAATCAATCTTATTGACCTATATGTCTAATATTCCAGCACTACACATTCTTGATTACTGTAGTTTCTTAGTACGTTTAGAAATCAGGTAATGCAAGTCCTCCAACTTTTTTCTGTTTTATTAGATTGTTTTGGCTTGTATGGTTCCCTTGGATTACATTATACATTTGAGAATCAGCTTGTCAATTTCTTTTTAAAAGTAAGTTGGGATTTTGATAAGGATGGCATTAAATTTATAGATAAATTTGATTAGTGTCATTTTAACATTACGATTTCCAATACATGAATACAAAATGCTATTCCATTTATTTGATCTCTTATAATTTCCTTCAATGACATTCTATAGTTTTTGTGTACATGTCATTCACTACAAATAAAAGAATACAAGACAACAAGTCTTTCACTTAAACACATACCTAAACATTTTATTCTTTTTTATGCTGTTTTACATGGAACTGTTTCCATAGTTTTGTTTTTGAATTATTCCTTATTTTATAAAAATATAATTAATTTTTATGTTAATGTTATATCCTATAAACTTGCTGAATCCATTCATTAATCTTTAATAGAATTTTTATGGATTACTTATAATCGAAGATTATGTCATCTTGAAATAGATATAGTTATATTTGTTTCTTTTCTACTTTGATATCTTTTTTTTTTCCTTTACCTAATTGCCCTGGTAAAAACCTCTAGTACATTGTTGACAAGAAGTGGTAAGAGTGGGCGTCTTTGTCTTGTTCCCCATCTTAGGGATGAAATGCTCAGTATTTTCCAGTAAGTATGATGTTAGCTGTGCATTTTCCTAGATGTCCTTTACAAGATTGAGGAAATCCCATTTGATTCCTAGCTTTTAAGGATTTCTATAATGAAATGATGTTGAACTTCTTTGAGAAATGTTGTTTCTGTGTTTATTCTTATGATAATGTGATTTTTTCTTTTATTGTATGATTTGTTGTATTACATTGGTTTTTCATCTGTTGGACTAAATTTGCATATCTAGAGTAACTCCACTAGAGGTCATAATATATGTTCATTTTTTTAATGCTGCTGGATTTCGTGTCTTTTTATTATCCTTAGGAATTTTTTTTTTCTATTCATAGATATACTGGTTTGCAGATTTTTCTTGTAATGCCTTTGTATTTGGTGTCAGGATAATTCTGCCTTCATAGAATGAGTTGTAAAGTGTTCCTTCTGTTTTTTGCTAGAGTTTGTGAATGATCAGTGTTAATTCTTGAAACTTTTGGTAGAATTTATCAATGAAGACTTTTCTTGGTGAAGTTATTTTAAAAGATAATTTACTAATTTGATCTCTTTGTTACAAGTCTATGAAAAATTTCTATTTCTTCTTCAGTCTGTTTGGTAGCTTGTTTATTCCTAAAAATTTGTCTACTCATCTAGTTCATCTAATTTGTTGGCATACACTTGTACACTTTTAATGTTTTTTAATTCTGTAACATCAGTAGTAGTGTTCCCTGTTTAATTCTTAATTTTCATAATTTGAGTCTTCTCTTTTTTTCCCTTGTTCTGTTTAGCTAAAGTTTCATCAATTATATCGATTGTTTAAAATAATTGGTTTTGTTGATTCTTCCTATTGTTTCTCTGTTCTCTATTTTACTTGCTATCCACAGTAATATGTTTTCTTTCTTTTCTTCTGCTTGCTTTGATTTAGTATTTTTATATTTATAATTTCTTAAGATAGAAGTTTAGGATATTAATTTAAGATATTCATCAAATAGGCATTCACAAATCTAAATTTCCTTGTAAGCACTGCTTTTACATCCCATGAATTTTGGTATGCTATATTTTCACTTGTATTTATCTCAGAAAATTAACTAATTTCTCTTATGATTTATTCTTTATTATTTAAAATAATATCATTTAATTTCTAACTATTTGTGAATTTCCCAGATTTCTTCTTGTTATTGATTTATAATTTTATGCCTTGTGGTTGGTTAGCCTTTGTTTGAAAAGATATTTTGGGTGGGTATAAAATTCTAGATTGACCTTTTTTTAAAAAAATATTTTAGAGATGCTGTTCCACTGGTTTTTTACTAGCATTTTTCCAATGAGAAGTTGGTTGTCATTGCTTTGTTTCTCTTTAAATGGTAGGTCTTTTTTTGTTTTCCAAGGGAAGGAGCAACTGTTGCCTGATTTAAGATTTGTTTCTTTGTCTATGATTTTAAGAAATTTGATGATCACATGCCTTGCTGTAGTTTTCTTTATGTTTCTCATGCTTGGGATTTATTAAACTTCTTATATTTGTTAGTTAAGAATTTTTATCAAATTTGGAAAACATCTTTTTCATTATTTTTCAAATATTTTTAACCTTCTCTCTTTCAAGAGGCACTAATTAAACATGTATTAGGGTGACTGACTGTATTCCATAGCTCACTAATGCTCTTTCAATTTTTTAAAATATTCTTTTCTCTTCATGTGTTCCATTTGGATACTTTCTATTGTTATGTCTTTAGGCTCAGTAATTTTTTTTGGCAATATCTAATCTGCCATTGAGCATATCCAATGATCCAATATATTTTACTTCTCACATATTGTAGTTATCATTAGTAAACTTTTAATAACTGTCATAATGTGCCTTTTCTTGCTAATTTTAATGTCTTTGTGAGTTCTAGGTGAGTTTAGATTCATTAAATTTTCCTCTCATCATGGTTTGTATTTTTTTCATATTTATATGCTTGATAGTCTTTGATTAGATGATAGATACTATAAATTTTACTTTGTTGAGTGCTAGAAATGTGTGCATTTTTATAAATAATCTCGAGTTATGTTCTATGACTCAGTTAATTTACTTGAAACAATTGGATCTCTTTGGGTTTTTTGTTTGTTTGTTTGTTTGTTTTTTTAGATAGAATCTTTCTCTGTTACCTAGGCTGGAGTACAGTGGTGCTGTGTCTGTTCACTGCAACCTCTGCCTCCTGGGTTCAAGCATTTCTCCTGCCTCAGCCTCCCAAGTAGTTGGGACTAAAGGTCCCAACTACAACTCCCAAGCACCATCACACCTGGATATTTTTTGTATTTTTAGTAGACACAGTGTTTTGCCATGTTGTCCAGGCTGGTCTTGAACTCCTCACCTCAAGTGATCTTCCTGCCTTGGCCTCCCAAAGTGTTGGGATTACAGGCGTGAGCCACCACACCTGGCCAGGGTCTTGATTTTAATATTTATTTTCAGAACTAGAGCAGCAGTTTGTCTATGGCTAAGTATTTCTTACCACCAAAGCGGGACCCTCTGTGTAGTCTACCTAAAAGCTTCATAAATTATTTGATTTTTCCATTCTGGAAAGTGGGAATCCCAAGCCCTGTGTATGTGCTAAGCACTCTTCCCTGTTATCCTCACAAATGATTTTCCCCTGGCCTCTGGTAATTGTAAAATCCAGAATGAATATGATATTACGCTCAAATAATTAATTGGATTTGTTTATATTGTGCCATGTTTCTTTTGCAAGTCATGTCAAGAGATTGATAAGAAAATTCTTGAATTCATATAAATTCCAAAAGTTGTTAATTAATGCCCAATAATAGTCATTTTTTAGTTGTGAGTCCAGAAGACCTTGCTCAGAAATGGATATAGCCCTGATTGTAAGGGTTGGAAGTTTTAGAACAAAAGGACTGAATCTGATATACTAGGGTGAACCTTCAGAGTCTAACTTCATTCAGACTATATAATAACATCAATGCCCTAGGTTCTCATTTTCACTCCAGATTCATAGTGGACCCACAGTTCTGACTTTTTATTCATCAATTTGGAGCCACAGGATCCTGCCTACATCTTTGTAATTGCTTTTATTTAGAGCTGTGCTTACCTTTTATTACCTTAATCTTTTAATGGGGTCCTGTTCAAATTATGAATTGGATCAGCATATAACCCCTGTCTTGAACATTCTATGTCTGCAGTCTCTTGAGACATGTTATTTTTCCTTTGATCTTACGCCTGTAGTTTGAGATAGGTGGAATTACTGTGGTAGTATTTTTTAAAATAACTTATAAGTCAGTGATTTAAAAAAACACACACACACACACAAAACCTGGGGACTTTGTTATGAAGGAAGCCTTTTGGTAATGATTTCCATCAAAATGAGATATCCAAAAGAGTCATTGCAAAAAAGTGGAACAACGACAACAACTACTACTACTGGATAAGGATATAAAATTAGAAAAGTAACAACTTGGGAAAGAAAGTTTTCTGTTTCTATGAGCTATGTTAAAGACTCTAGACTTTTTATTTTGCTTATTCTACTTTTGATATTTACTGAGGTCAGTAAGGATACACTCTCAACTTTCCAAGGATCGGAAGAGCATGCTACATTGACCTAATTTCCAACCCTACACACTGCTGGTGTGACTCTATCTGTTTACCACTTAAGAGTTTGAGGAAAGTTGGCATAAAAATATTAAAAGTTTTGCCAAAGCTTCCTATTATATTTATTTAGTTGCATTTGGATAAACCTGTTGTCTAGTAACAAAGACAAATTATATAAATTGTAAGACAGAAGTCAATCCCCTTTTGAAAGAAAAACTCTGGATGATATCCCTTTGTGAGTCTTACCACTATGATGTAGGGACTTCATGCCACTTAGATGGCGATTTCAGGGGGCTTCTGAATTGTACATACTGTGAGATGGAAGTTAGCATGCTAGGTATTTATTAAGGAATGCCTTTGGAATCTACATCTGTGGAAGGGAGAGAAAGGTAACAGGACTGGTAAGGACAAGAGGTTGAATTCTTGGTGATCCTGATCACAGAATAGAGTAACCTTGGCTGATCTCATACCATCCTTAGGTGCTAGCAGAGCCATTTGTATTTCCCTTATTGGAGCACAATGACTGGACTTTAAACTCCTGCATAAATTAGTCATTGGATGTGCCCCACCCCAACTGGTGTAGCTTTGGATGGAGTTCCTGTAGTTCTACAAGACAATACCTGAAGGACTGGCAGCTGAAGGCTGTCTCTTGTCTATACTCCTAATAGTTGAAGCAATCAAGTCTTCATGGAAGGGGGAACTGGGTGGTACATCACAGTTCCATCAAAATGTGTTTCCCAGACTTTTAGCTATAATTCTAAGGAGGTCTCCGGAATTACTTAATCATTAATGTGGGATACCCCTCTTTTTTCTACATTAGCCATTGCAGTAGGTACTGCATCCTCTACTCCCCCACATTTAAAAACAAACATACACTAATGTACTTTTCTGCGACAGACCTACCAATACTATCATTTTCTTTTCAATTTCATTTCTTTTCAACTTCACTAAAGACCTTCTAAGTTACCATGGCCCTTTTTTTTTTGTTGTTGTTTTTTGTTTTTTTGCTTCAGTGAACCATTTAAACATATCACACTATAATAATTGGAAGCATAGCTTTGAATGCACAGACCATTATTTCCTTCATAATTATGTTCATTCCTGTCTTTAAATTCTAAAGAAAGAGAGCAGAATCTTAGAAAAGTTCTGCTAAACAAGATATAGGAAAACAAAGGAAATAAATGAGAGGAATAAGGCCTTTTAGCACCTGTCAGACTGAAAGAGGTCTATAACTAGGAACGTCTGACATCTCCTGTGACTACAAGGGTGTCAGAATCTGCTTTTGAAAATAAGTAAAAATCACACTTCAAATTAACAATTCGCAAACCTAAATTTATATCTTTAATGGAAGATCTCAAAATATGACTACAGAGGATTTTCATTAATCACTTTTGGCTTGGTGCTTTTTTCTACTGTAAAACAATTTGTCATTTATTTCATCAGAATTGACACAAATTCTGGAAGGATGGAGAGATTTTTAAGTCTGTGTTAGTTTCTCTGTGGATATGTCAATGCAGTGGACTTCCATAGGTTAATTTATTCCCTTTATGCTTTAGAGTGGGTCCAGAGCACAGTCTTCTCTACAGCGAGGTGGAGGTGACAGATAGAGGAAGAGGAACTGAATGCCTTGCCTTCAACGAATTTGTAATGTTTCATATTGTTGATTTATTTCTGTTAAAAAGATACAAAACTTTATGATTATGATTATAACCCAGATGTAATATGGTGGGGCTCTAGATTTTCAACTAAATTAAGCAACAATACTATTAATATCATTGTTTATTATTATTACTTTGCTGACAGCGACAGAGGCTAAAATTGAATTCTGACACTTGTAAATATCCATATTTTAGGGTACTGTTTAATTATGATCTATTTCTAATCCAAATGCTCAAATGGAATGTTTGAATAAGAATCAGCAGCTCTTTATGGAGATAAAGATCTAGTTATGAGCACTGATTGCAAGCAAGAGGAGTTTTAAGGCCTGGGAAGAACTATTGTATCATATTGTAAACATTTATGAGAGAGAAGAGAGAGAAAAAGAAGTGTGTGCCTCTGACTCAATTTGAAGTCCTTGTCAAATATAGAGAGAGGGCAGGGAAAGAACTTGGCCATACAGTAAGTTCAATTTTTTAAGATGCCCCAGAAATCATTTTTCTATGTATTGATTCAAACAATTTTCTAAAGATTTCTTCATGGACATTATAATAGCTGGAGTTTTCATTAGACAGTTCTCCAGGAATAGAGATTAAACCCCAGCCCTCTTGAAGAATAGAGTAGGAAATCTGAGTCACAGGAAGCTAACAGTGCAATACAGAGGCCGGGGGCCGGCGCCCATTGTGGAGCAGTGTGTGAAGAGGCACTACAGCTTATATTTGGACTTGATACTAGCAGAACGTGCTCTTTCTTCCCCTTCTCCAGTTATTCGGGTAAAACTGGAAGAGCAATAATTGTGATTATCCTGTTGACCTCTCAGTTTTGCTTCAAAGACTACTCAGCCTAACTTAATTATATTTACTTCCAAGCACAAAATCTCTCATGCCCCAACTTGAGGTCTTAATAGGGACAAGATGAATATTTTTTTCAGATCCACAATGTCATCGCAGTTGTCCATGAAGCTAGTCATGATTTGAGTTCTATGTGTCCAGCATATATGGTTGCAACTGTATATCTTGGCTATTGCAGTATCGATAAGGGTTTGGTGAGGTGCCAAAAGGTCCTTGGGAAACAGTGACATCAACAACAGCAAACATAGTTTAGCTTAGTTTTTCTTTTGTCTTTACCTAGACTCAGTAATTACCTTGTTCTGTACGGTACTATCAAGAGGCTATCTTTTTATTTGTTCCAAAATAGATATTAACAGATGGAGATCATACTGTGTAAAATATTTCTATTGACAATAGTTTGATGAATTAAAGATGAAGGTGAAGAAAAAAAGTGCATTGATGAACTCTGAGAGGTGATAGTCTTAATTGTTTGATATTCTTATATATTAGCAACTTTGTATGATTGACTCCTCTGGTACTTTCTCCAGGATATTCCTGTATTTTGTTTTGAGAAGGTCTTTTGTCCAGAAAACATGTCCCTTAGGTTTGCAGCTGAACTCATCAAACGCAATAAAGCCATGCTTCTTTCTATCAAAATTCCACTTTCCCAACGTTATGAATTTACTCCTCTTTCTCTGGGTTTATTTTGTTCTTCCTTTATCCTGATTTTAATGACATGTCTGATTCTTCCCAATTCTATTTAGAAATGCATTAACTTTATCTCAAGAAAAATGTGTTTCTTTTTTTCTCAATAAGACATTGTATAAACAGTGGAATTTTTCACAAGTAAAGACATCAAGAACAACTCTTTACATAGGAACTAATTGAAATATTTTATTCTAAGGGAATTTTAGCTGACATTAGGTCAGTTAACATTACTGACTTGCTATCACGATGTTCATCGTAAAATCTAAAGTGCAAGATCCTTGACAATAAATTTTAAGTCATAAGTTTTATAATTATGGATGTATTTAGTAATTTCCTGTGTAATTTACCTCCCAACCAAAAACACATATTCTTCCAAATAGTGTGAAACATACCCTACAAAAGAAGACAACCTCAAGGTCAGATAATATCAAGAGAAAAGTCCCTGTCCAATCAGGTACTAAGACACTGGGCCTTCTGAAGTCATTCTATATGTTAGCATTCTTACTGTAAATGGAAAAGAAAACATGGACTTATATAATGGAAAAGAAAATTATGAACTTATATTTAAAAGAGTAGGTAACTAATTCAAGAATTTCCCAGTGAAGGCGTCACAGAAAGGAGACAGGGTGTATATAAAATGTGGAAACAACAGTAAAGATATACTTTCTTGTATAAGCAGTCATGTAATTTGTCATTGATAGAAATAAGTTGTCTGTGGCATATTTGCATTGCAAAAATTCATATCATTAAATTATACACCGTCCCCAAATAATACAAACTGCCTGTAAAACAGAAAGTATTCTTCTGCAATATTCATCACCTCATATAAGAAAATAGTATAAAACATTTTCAGCAGGAGATACATTGGGAATCCGAGTTCTTTCACACAAAGAGAATTACGAGCAGGTTAAAGAAAAAGGTCAGTGTGTTACCTTCCAGATCTGAAATTTTATCACCGATTTATGATATATTTATAATAATGTATGCCATATAAAAATAAAATATCAAACATTTGAGAATGTCACGGCAATTTTGTTAATTAAGGATTTGATATAATTAACTTCTCATTCACACTTTGTGAATATAATTCTTAGTTGTTAAGACATATCTTTATGGAAATATTTGAATTATCTTTTATGTGTCTTTATGTGTGAGATTATTCGGATGTGTTACTCCCCAGTCTTTCCTCACCTCCAGAATGGATATCCTATACTTCCTCCTTGTGTTATAGGAAAGAGTCACAAATTTGAAAACACTTTAAAACCATAAAGCATTATGTACATGTTAGAAATATGTACGCATTTATTATTGCGTACAATAATTATTGACCTTGTCTGAAATTAGCTTCTTAAAATTATCAAATATATCTTATTTACTTCTAAGTACTTAAAGCACTTTGTTGTTATTATAGATTCACAAAGTGAGATATGAAAATGCTTCCCAACCTATAAAATACAAAAAAAACCTTTGTAGTTAAAACTATTTCTCTATAAAAGTAACGCCTCTTTATAAATCAGTCATAATTTCGGTTTTTCTTCTTTTTATAAGAGCTGATATCCACTTTCCATATTTCTTCTCATTTCAGATTAAAAATCAAAACAGGGCAGGAAGGAAGCATATGGAGTCTGGAGCCAGACTGCCTTGGTTCATATCACTTACTAGTTGTCTGACTTCAGGAAAATATCTTACTCTGTCAGTGCTTCAGTTTCCTCATCTATAAAGTACTTACAATAATGTTGTGTCCTCCTGGAGCTCTGAGAATAAAATGAGATAACATAGACAAAAATCATGGCAGAGTGCCTAGGACATGCCACCTATCCACGGAATGTCAGCTTTCATTACTGTAATCCCGCTGGGGAAGTTTTGAACCAATTCCCTTTTCCAACATTGTGCCTACTGTCTAATACATAAAGGGTTACTTAAAGATCGGACCATCAAAAGACTTATTATCTGGATTTAACCTTCCAGGCAGTTTTGATTTTGTGGCTTCTAGGCTGCCGTCCTCAGGAGCCACAACTCAATTAGCTAGAAAATCTTAAATCCACCATTAACAGGGTATAGATAATGAAGGACTTTTTAATGTCTCACAACACACATACTCAGGTATTTCTCCCAGTGCTGTAGCAACACTGACCTTTATTCTGAACCTAGAATGGATCAAGCCAAGTTCCTTCAAGCCTTAGAACCTTGGCTCTACTTCTTTCCTTTGCCTGCACTGCCGTTCCCTCACATCTTTTCTTTTTCTTTTCTTTTTTTTAAGGACCTTTTAATATCATTACTCATAATTACAAACAGACAAAAAATTTTCATGCTGTAATGTAATGGGAAAATCTAAGTTAAAATTAGCAGGTTCTTTCTTTTAATTGTACTTTAAGTTCTGGGATACATGTGCGGAACGTGCAGGTTTGTTACATAGGTATACACGTGCCATGATGGTTTGTTGCACCCATCAACCTGTCATCTACATTAGGTATTTCTCCTAATGCTATCTCTCCCCTAGCCTTCTACTCCCCGGCAGGCTCCAGTGTATGGTGTTCCCCTCCCTGTGTCCATGTGTTCTCATTTTCCAACTCCCACTTATGAGTGAGAACATGCACTGTTTGGTTTTCTGTTCCTGTGTTAGTTTGCTGAGAATGATGGCTTCCAGCTTCATCCATGTCCCTTGTAGATTCTGAATATTAGCCCTTTGTCAGATGGGTAGATTGGAAAATTTTCTCCCATTATGCATGTTGACTGTTCACTCTGATAGTTTCTTTTGCTGTGCAGAAGCTCTTTAGTTTAATTAGATCCCATTTGTCAATTTTGGCTTTTGTTGCCATTGCTTTTGGTGTTTTAGTTATGAAGTCTTTGCCCATGCCTATGTCCTGAATGGTATTGCCTAGGTTTTCTTCTAGGTTTTTATGGTTTTAGGTCTTATGTTTAAGTCTTTAATCCATCTTGAGTTAATTTTTGCATAAGATGTGAGGAAGTGGTCCAGGCTCAGTTTTTTGCATATGGCTAGCCAGTTTTCCCAACACCATTTATTAAATAGGGAATCCTTTCCCCATTGCTTGGTTTGTCAGGTTTGTCAAAGATCAGATGGTTGTAGATGTGTTCCCTCATATCTTTTCATGGCTCACTCCTTTCGACATTCAGATCTCTGTTAACCAGCCCCCTACCTCCAATACAACAATGGATCTTCATAGTTGTCTATTTAAATTTCTTCTGTTTCTGTCACCCATCACAAGCTATGCTATTAATATATGTTTAATAAAAGCAGTGGCCATATCTGACTTAGTCCCTAACTGAAGGATTCTCAGCATATTACAGTGTCTGATATCTACTAACTATTCAATACACATTTACTGAATGAATGAATGAAAACATGAATTGTTCACACGTTTACTCTTCACCCTGTAGTGCTAGATTGGAGTTTTAAATATCAGAATGATTTTGTGTGTGTAAAGGTGTGTGCGTGCACAAATAGATGGAAAAAAAATTAATGTGTGCATATATGTAGGTGAGTGTACATATATGTTTTTCTTAGCTCGGCCACTGTCTGCCTAGCCAGTGACATTCCAGTAGTAGCAAGCCCACTTAGTATCCAGATATTGATTCCTAAATACCATGCATCATTAAAAGGAAGTTGGGCTCCCTTGAAAAAAGATTGTTTCTGGGACTGTATCAGGGAAAATACAAAATGAGCCTGGAACCTCTTGTAGTAATAGAAAGTGAGTAAGTCCTCAAGAAAATAACAAATAAAAAGGATGAGAGCATGTCAAAAGAACACTCATGCCAACCTGAAAAAACTCCCACTGGACAAAGCTGAGACAGTTTGAGCAACAAAAGAAATAATAATAGTATCATGTTATAACTCAAAAATAAAATAAATATCTATAAATCCATAATGATATAAATAAATTATTTGGATAAATAAATAGACATAGAAGAGGATAATTTTTCCTTAAGAAATCAAAATAATAATTGTAGAAGAAATGAGGGAAACAGAAAATCACTCTTAGAATACAACAGTTAAGAAACGCTGCAGGCAAGATCCCCTGATGTATACTGAAATCAGTGGGCAGCACTGTAAGGAGAAAAAGGACTATTTGTATTGTCTCCATGTATCTTTCCAAAACATTTATTAATTGTTTTGGTGGTTCTGACATATGTGTAAAAACTTTTTAATAAATTTATCACTAGTAAGTGAAAGTTAATTCCTCTCATCTTGTGTATGAGCTGGACTTATTGACTTGCTTCTATTAAATAGAAGACCATGAAAAACGCTGGCAGACATGACTAACCAAGTGATCAAGGTTCATTTCACCAGTATTAAGTCATGTTGATATCATGCAGTAATACACTGAAATGGCCACATCACTTTTGTGGGACTGTCCCCAAATCCATAACCTCAGCTTAATCATGAGAAAAATCAGGCAGACCTAAGTTGAGGGACATTCTATAAAATATCTGACAGTAATCCTCAAAAGTATCAAGGTCATGAAAGACGAGGAACAACTGAGACACTGTCACAGAATAGGAGACTATTAAGGAGACACGAGGACTAAATGCAGTGTGGTATCCTGAGATGGATCCTCAAAGAGACCAAAAATATTAGACAAAAATAAGGTGAAATCCTAATCTAGTCTGTAGTTCAGTTAACAGTATTTACCAAAACTAATTTCCTTTTTTTTTTAAAAAAAGAACTATGTTTATGTAAGACATTAGCATTAGCAGAAGCTAAAGTGCAAAAGGAAACTCTGCATAGTTTTTGCAACAGTTCTGTAAGTTTGAAATCATTTTAAAATAAAAAGTTAAAGAAAACAGTGAAAATATTTTAAACCCAGTTTCTAGTACAGATTAAGCATTCAACAAAGCTTTTAAAAATTAATTAGTGTGTTTGATAGTATTTTTTTACATAGCTATAGAATTATCTTCATTGATTTATATATAAGTCTAGAACTTCCCTCTACTCAAACCATCTCCATTAAGTGTGCATGCAGTTTTCAGGGTTCTATTCTTTTGTTGATTCTCTCTTCCAAAAATGACCTTCTATTTTTGTTTCCTAGCTGATATATTTTTCATCTTTCAAAATCCAGCTCAAATATTACCTATCTTTGAGCCTTTTTGAGTGTCTACAAATCTTTCTAAATATCCTTACTTTAGTATTGATGATACTATGCTCGATGTCTTGTGTGCTTTCCTTGCAACCTGGAAATAGGAACATTTTAAAAGCAAAAGCAGTATCTCTACATTTCATAATATCCACTTAGTGGCCAAAGACAGTGGAAGTTCAATAAAGTGTTCATAGATTAATAAATGACAGAATGAATTACTAATTATTCTGTTTTAAGTATTTGGCTTGGTCATCATATTCAGTTACGTGATATTAGAACCAAAGATTTATTACCTTTTTTTTTTTTTAATTTTTTAACTCTCCCAAACCCATAACAAAGGTTTTTTTTTATATATGCAAGTGACTGCCCTCACACCCAATTTACACAGGTTGTTTAATGTGGCACAGTTATGATTCCCAGCTGTACCTAGAGTAGAGTGAAGAAGTGGAGTGAAGGATGATGCAGGAGGACGTTGTTTATTTCATTCATTCTGGCTGTTTTGTGAGTAATGCTACACCGTCTTTCAAGATCACTTACATAGATTCTCTGCCAGAGGAAAGGGATGCTGACTTTTAAAAATATTTGCCATAATGAAATTATCTTCCTTATTTAGGAAAAACAATTTTAGAAAAGTTTTATGTTACATTCCACAGTAACAATAAAATATGTTCACATTTTGGGCATACTTTTTTATTTATGGCAAAAATAAGATGTAGACTGACTTCATGCTTTGATAAATATTCGTTCAAATATTTCTTGTCAAAAGAAGCGCAACAAAATGCTTGATTATTTGAAACATTTTAAAATTAATGCCTTAGTATTGTCTACGTGATTTGTTAATATTTATTACTCTTCATAAATTTAAAATATTGAAAATCTTTATTTTTTAAAAAATATTTTACTAATTTTCAGCTTAAAAGCCCAAACCATTAAATATAAGGGAAATACTCTTGTGGGACGTTTTACTTGAAATATTTACTGTAATAAAATTCATATTAATTTGTATATAAAGTCTATAGCATCAATATTGTATCATAATTTATGGTTTATATTAGTTTATATTTCAGCTATTATTATTATTATTTTATTTTTTGAAATGGAGTCTCGCTCTGTCCCCCAGGTTGGAGTGCAGTGGCGCGATCTCAGCTCACTGCAAGCTCCGCCTCCCGGGTTCACGCCATTCTCCTGCCTCAGCCTCCCGAATAGCTGGGACTACAGGCGCCCGCCGCCACGCCCGGCTAATTTTTTTGTATTTTTAGTAGAGACGGGGTTTCACCGTGTTAACCAGGATGTTCTCGATCTCCTGACCTGGTGATCCGCCCGCCTAGGCCTCCCAAAGTGCTGGGATTACAGGCGTGAGCCACCGCACCCGGCCTCAGCTATTATTTTTTTTTTAGTGTCCTGTTAGTCCTGTTCTATTCATATATTAGGTGATTGGTAAAAATGCATTTCTATACATACATATATATTTTATCTTTAGTAGCTCATATAGCTGTCTACATATATATTACATTTTGAAGAATATTTCTAGTATCTGTAATATATTCATATTTTCATTTATTTTATGAAAAATCATACTTCTTCAATTTTATAAAACTAAAGCTGAAACAACTAAACAGTAAATGCATATGATGGGAGTAGATTATTAGAAATTAGTCCTCTTGTAAACTATGAACCTAGCTGATCAATACCTCTCCAATAGTTTGGAAACTCATTTTATAAAATAAATGTAGATATTTCTTGCATTAACAATAAAACTGTCAGTCAGGTGCAGTGGTGTGCACCTTTATTTCTAGCTACTCAGGAGGCTGAGGCAGGAGGATTGCTTGAATCCAGGAGTTCAAGAGTGTGGTGGACCGTGATTAATCATGTGAGTAGCCACTGCACTCTAGCCTGGGCAACATAGCGAGACCCATCTCTAAATAAATAAATAACACTGGCAGTAATCATTACGTTTTAATTATATCTGCCACAGAATATGTGCCAGTTGACATTTGTCTAAACCATTTGATTTAAACAACATTTTTACAAATTATTTGTATGCGCTTACATCTAGAAATGTAGTGAGATGCGATGAAAGTATCACCATTGATTGAATACCTACATATTAGCCACTTTGTATATATTATATCGCATTTGCACTTCAGCAACCCTGCCTATGGTCATAATTATCTACTTTGACACAGAGAGAGACTCAGAGGAAATGAGTAGCCTGAGGCTAAGTAGCAGAAGTTTACAAAAACAGAATCATTTTGGCTCCAAAAACCAACACATTTTTTCATTGTCAGTTTTGATGCTAGGAATGGTAAACATTTAGTCTTTTATCCTTATGTAGTGTAAAATCATCTGAAGTCTTCAGATCAAACCTTCTTGGGCTGTGCATTTAGTTTTTGGATTACAATGTGATTGCAGTAAACTTAGGGTTAATTCAACCCCTGAACTTCCAGAATTGCAGGAGTCAAAAGGTCAGAGCTTTTAAAATAAAATAGTGTTTGCTTTGTGTCTTCTGGGACACAAGCTCCATGGTCCATTTAACATATTGCATCTTAATTCTTTCACACAAAGCTCTGAGATAGTCAGCATTATCCCTTTTTTACATATGAGAAATCAACTCTGAGTTAAGCAATTCTGTCCAAACCACAAAGGTATCAAAGTTGGTGTTCAAATAAGTTTTTCCTGACTACAAGTCTTGTGTTCTTAAAAATTGCAAAATGTAGACAGTCAAGAGAGTTTCTAGAATTTGACAAAAGAAGAGGCAGTGGAAGGAACAGGAAACAAAAAAGAATTATCAACCAGAAAAATCAGATCATTCTTGAGGAAATTAGTAATTGGCAAGTTGGGCTCTACATGCATGGCTAGAGGCCAAAGGCACAGCATTGACCAGGAGTTGATATTAAAGATTACCTCCCATTAGGCCGGGTGCGGTGGCTTATGGCTGTAATCCCAGCACTTTGGGAGGCCGAGGCAGGCGGATCACAAGGTCAGGAGATCGAGATCATCCTGGTTAACACAGTGAAACCCTGTCTCTACTAAAAATAAAAAATTTAAAAAAAAAAAAATTAGCCGGGTATGGTGGCAGACACCTGTAGTCCCAGCTACTCGGGAGGCTGAGGCAGGAGAACGGCGTGAACCCGGCAGGTGGTGGTTGCAGTGAGCGGAGATCACACCACTGCACTCCAGCCTGGGCAACTCCAGACTCTGTCTCAAAAAAAAAAAAATAAAAAAAATAAGATTACCTCCCTTTATTGAGGTGGTCTCTCACTATAAGCACTCATTACAAAATACTAAAGAAGACAGCTATTAAAAATAATGTTTCACTAAAATATATTTCTAGTATAATATTTCTTACCTTCAGGACATAGAAAATGTATATAGAAAATGTGGAATTTGCATAACAATGATGATTTTACTTCCAAACACTTATATAGTTGGTTTCAGCAGGTTGTAATGAGAATATGACAAGGATCTGGTTTAAAATAAGAAAATAAAATATTTATAGACATCCCAGTGTCAGATACTATGTAGACAAAATATTTGATTAATATTTGGACGTATTTTTTTCACTTTTCATCTAAATGTTCCATCATTGCATCCATGAGACTATAAGGTTTTTAGTATCATGACACTTCGGGATTCTAATTTTGAATGGAAACTGGAAAACTCACAAGTGAAATATCAACTGTCAGCTTCCCCTGAGGAATAAATCACTTTATGATAATTTTAATGAAGCACTAATTTTTTGGGTTTTTTTTTTTTTTTTTTTTGAGACAGGAGGCTGGAGTGCAGTGGCGCTATCTTTGCTCACTGCAAGCTCCGCCTCCCAGGTTCACACCAATCTCCTGCCTCGGTCTCCTGAATAGCTGGGATTACAGGTGCCCGCCACCACGCCCGGTTAATTTTTTGTATTTTTAATAGAGATGGGGTTTCACCGTGTTGGCCAGGATGGTCTCGATCTCCTGACCTCGTGATCCACCCGCCTCGGCCTCCCAAAGTGCTGGGATTACAGGCGTGAGCCACCACGCCCGGCCATGAGGCAGTAATTGTTTATGAAGTTAATAAATTATTTTTTCTGAGGTGGTGTAGGGTAATAACTGTTAGAGTATATTTGGGTAATTTAATTTCTCAATTTTTATGAAGGCAGCTGGATTCTGGAAGCAGAGAAATAGCCGAGGTCTAGAAGCCAGAGTGAGAAAGGATCATTCTACTATGTAGTTCATAGCTCTTCCTTATTTCTTAAATCAATATTTTAAATTACTTTATGCCAACTTCTAGAATAAGAGGAAACTTGAATTAAAGGACACAGTTTCATTTAGTTAAACCTTAAATGAATATTCGATGGAAAATACACTATGCTATTTATGTGAATAATCCTATCATATCTGCTAAACACCCCAAGGCATAGAGGTAATTAAATTAAAAAAAAATGCTAACATGCCTGCTGATAAAATCTGCTTTAAATGTAGTCTTAACTATCTAAGTGCCAATATACTAAAGAAATAAACCTGTGGGAGGAGTATTCAAATATCATAATATAGCTTTATGTCATTAAAAAATGATCACAGTGTCATAGGGTTGATGACTGCACAGAATAACAAAATTCTCTGGACAGCAATCCATCATAAACTTGGAAAATAACCGAATAACCTGTCAAAATTCCTTTGCCCAAAAAGTCTAGTCTTTTAAGTTGCTATGGTAATTACTACATTTGTTGGAGGTATTTAAGAGA
Source organism: Macaca nemestrina (assembly GCF_043159975.1). Lineage (NCBI taxonomy): Eukaryota > Metazoa > Chordata > Mammalia > Primates > Cercopithecidae > Macaca > Macaca nemestrina. The sequence continues at coordinate 88,827,900 of NC_092140.1, forward strand.
TGACAAATTCCTTGTGCATAATGAACCTTTATAAAGAGTATTCTAAGCATTCTAATTTTTTAAAGTTGCTTTTGATTTGCATAATTGATGTTTGAGTTCAGTGTAGAAATAAACTTGACTGGTAAATTCGAAGGACATGAGAAGATTGAGGAAAAAATTAAAAGTTCAAGACAAAAGGAAAGAATTGCCTTTTATAATATTTATACCTTCTACTATTTTGCTACTGTTTTCAGGATGTTAAATACTTAGTCTGAATTGCTATTCAGAGAACAGCAAAGAGAGTGAGAATTGTCATGCAGAACAATCCCACTGAGTTTAAACCTCCTGGTTTTAATTTATCATTGGGAATGAAACATTTAATTATTTATCATTGCAACACCTCATATGAGCAGAGGAATACATTATGCTACCATTTCTTAGTTGCATCCATAGTCAGTTGAACTAGATTCGTTCACTGTCTGTAACTGGGGAGTTGGGGTGAAAACAGATTAGATACCTCTAACATGCCATGAGTCTATTTTATTTTATTTTTATTTTTAATTAATTTAATTTTTAAGACAGAGGCTTGCTCTGTCACCCAAGCTGGAGTGTAGTGGTACGATCACAGCTTACTGCAGTCTGGACCTCCTGGGCTAAAGCAGTCCTCCTGTGTCAGTCTCTTGAAGTGCTGGGATTACAAGCATGAGCCACCATACCCAGCTAATTCTTATTTATTATTATTATTATTATTATTATTTTGTAGAGACGAGTTTTGCTATGTTGTCCAGACTGGTCTTGAACTCCCGGACTCAAGGAATCCTCTTGCCTTGGCCTCTAAAAGCACTGGGATTACAGGAATGAGCCACTGATCCAGCCCTTAAGTCTTTTTTAGACACAAGTGAGCAGACAATTATGAGCCTGGAAATATTCCTTAATGAGGAGAAGAGCCAATGGGACTGTGACAAATAGGGCTAACTCCATTACCTTGAGTGTTACAGATCAACACTGCAGCCAGGATTCAATTTTCAAAGAAGCTTCAGATCTGAGGTACTAATATTTAGGGGAGCTCCAGGAGTACTGGTGAGGACTTAAAAGAACTCCCTGAGAGCTGGTAATGAGAAAACAGGTTCAGAATCAGAAGACCCACTGCTTGGGTAAATCTCATCAGTAGAGAATTGCAGAACATGATGAAAACCTAGCCACTGGGAAACTGAATGACCATTCAGTAACAGAACAAAAGTCTAAATATGTAATACAGGGTAGGTAGGGAACATATTTATAAAGCCCACACGACCTTCATCAAATAAATTAACCTCTGTATTCTTTGCTTGGGACACTAATAATAGCACTTACCCCACAAGGTTTTCCTGAAGATTCATCGAGTTCATGCAGGTAAAACTTAGAACAGTGCTTGACATAGTAAGATTTCTGGAATTTTTGTTGTTGTTGTTGCTGTTGTTATTTTGTTGTTCTTGTTACAGGTGCCTGAAGTTAAAGTTGAGTCTTAAACTCTGGTTGTTTAAGCAATAAAGGCAAGAACAAAATTCTGAGACCAGCCTCATTCAGGAGCATCTCTGTGAGAACTTTTGCTCCTGCCTCCCATGACCAAAAATTGTCAGGAAATGTGGGGTCGAGTTTAGCCTGAAGGTTTTTACCACATCTGACTCTGATTCCTCACTGAAACCATCAGCATTTTCATTGCTAATATTTTGCTGCACCTTCGGGATGCAACATTTAGTAAGCGTGTGACCTTGAGGGAGTTGTTAAACTTATCTGAGCCACAGAAATGTATTACCTTCTCCTGTGACTTTGAATAGTGCTGTCATATTTCCAAATGTCTATAATCACTAGAAAGTTCACCATTTGGTAGAAAATAATAAGAGTCACTAAGTATATTAGAAGAGATTAGATGAGGTAACAAACGTTTTGAAAAGATACAGCAGTAAAGTTGTTGTGTAATGGTAGGACTGGTTATGAAAAAAAAGCAGTTATTTTAGGAGCAGAAACTAACATAAAATGGGAATCTCTTTTGCATCTCCATTACTTGAAGAATACTGCTTCCTCCTCCCAGAAATCCTTGCTTCCAGAGTCATTGGGAAAATATCTGCTTACAGTAAAATACTTGGGTGAAGCCCCACCTCCTCCAGCAAGCATTTCTTCCCCACCAGGTAGAGCTTGCTGCTTTCTCCTCTGAATCGTCCAAAAACATTGCTCATATCTAAACTGAAGACCTTGCCACAAGGTATTTACCATTGACTGTCAACAAGGCTCCTCCTCCACTTCATAATGTCCTCTCTTTGCTCAGGGTTTGGTGGTGGTGGTTGTTTTAACAGCTTTATTTGAGGAATAATTTACATATGCAACAACATTTACCTGTTGGGATTGTGTTTTATGTGACTTTATATCCTCAGCCTGCAAAATCATCCTGATCCGACACAGAATATACCAGAACAAACCACTTTTGATGAATTTATTTTATAACAAAGAAAAATACACGTGTGAATTTGTAAAACTGTATTCCTAATAAGAAATTCTAAATCTAGCTTAATTGAGCATATGTATGTTTAATTATTTTTAAAAATATATTATCTAAAGAAAGATTATATTTTATATAAAAGTAGTTATTTTTAGAAGTAAAAAATAGCCAAATTAATTGCATCGTATAAAACATGCTTAGACTGAGAGCTACCATAGAAAATTCTAACTGTATGATGTTCAAAAATTTCTTTTTTTAGTTGTCACAAAATAAATACATTTGAAACTATGTCTCTTAGTTGTGTTTATCTGAACAGTTACAGTATTCTGGAAATAGTTTCTTTGGAAACCTCATGGTATATACTGATGGGACACAAAGTCAGGAAAATCATGTATCAAAGCAGAACACTAGTATTTTTTTTAATTAAGTAAAAAGTTGCGGCTTGATTGAAGCGTGGAGATCATTTAATATAACTAATGGAGAAATACAAGAGTGACAAAGTTAGTTATGTGTTCAAAGTCACATGGTTTGTTGGCAGAGACAATGACAAAAGCAGAGACGAATAGGATCACAGTGTTAATATTCACTGAAGATTATCCAGTTTAGCTACCCATCTGGTTATGGAATCCTCTCTAGCACATTCCTTTAAGTTGTCACTTCTATGTTTGAATACTGCCAGAAACAGGGAGTCTCCTGGCCTCTGAGATAAAGTATTTAATCTTTACACAAGTCTTAGTATAGTATTAAAAGTTCACCTTTTGTTGAGAAGCAACGTTTTCTTTATAATTTCTACCTACTGGTCTTGGTGTTAGCTTTCGAAGTCATCAAAAACAAGTCAAACACCTTTTAAATCGGAGAGACTTGCTAGCTATTAAGGACAGATGATTGTTCGTTTTAACAAAATAAACTTTTATTTTGTGATGAATGTTTAGTTTTTATCAAGATGTATTATATTCTCATTATTCAACAACAAAAATCACCAATTACCCGTATGTAACCTTTCTTAGTTATAACTGTAGTTACTTCCTTTTTAGTGTAAGTTTTTTCATTGTTACAGATGCATTCTTAGTTTAAAATTTTAACCGTGACTACTGCTTATCATAGTATCAGTGTTTTCCTGTGACAGTAAAATGCAATACACATTATTTTAATACCTGAACATTTTTGTTAAATAAATATGCAGAACTTCATGAACTACTTGACCATTATTAGCTTTTGAGTCTCTCTATTTTTTCCCAACAATTAACAGCAAAGTTGTGTTTAGTTTTATGCATATATTACCTTCCTTTTACCAGACAACTCTAGTATAGGTTCCTGGAAGGAGGTATTCCTAGGATAAACAACTTGAACCTTTCAAAAGAGTGATACACATATTTCCAATTTCTCTTCAGTTTAAACCACCACCAGCAATTTATGAAGAAATTCTTGAACACCATCATTTCTAGTATTGGGTTTTCTTTTGTCTGTAATCTGATCACATTTGGCACACAATAACTTTTATCTTATTGGTAGATTTCTAAGCTTTTAGAGGTCAGCAAAGTTGAGTGCTTTGTCAAACATTTTCTACTTATATTTTCTTTTCTCTGAGGGGACTGTTCGTTATGCTCTTTGAACCTTAGTGGATTTTCTTTTCTACTTAATAAACTCTTTTTTGTCATATGTATTTTGAATAATTTCCCTAGCTATTTTGTGTTTTAATTTTGTGTGTTAGATTGTAGTACTAAGAATTTTTAAATGCTGTGTATGCATAGGGTGTCTTCTACAAAGTCATTTCTCCATTGTTTTTACTTAGGAAAACTCTTCTCCATCAAAAGGATAGACTAATATTTATTTATATTTTCCTATCATTTTATGTACTTTAATATTTAACTTTAAAATCAATTTAGAAAACATTCTCATGGTGCTACAAAATATTACTTTCAAAACTTCTAGCCAGATGTCTCAATGTCACTTATTATTTTTCCATTCCTGATTCTTAATTTGTCATGCTTCCTGTTAATACACTACTCTGCAGTTTGTGTCCAATTCCCTCTGCCTCTGGCTTTTTCCCTCACACAGACACACACCACTACCGCCACCACTGCAACAACAGTAAAAAAACAGCAATGCCTAGTTTCTTTTCATATGTTTGCGATAATCTCCTAATGGGTATAAGTGATTTTTTTAAGAATAGAAGGATCATATATTTATCAAAACTTCTATATATGCATCCAAGTTTAAGCATTCTATCTTTTTTTTTGTTTGCACATCCACGTACACACACACACATGCACACACAAATTTAGAAACCAGAGGTCAGTTACAGGCCACAGGATCTGATTGTGGTGGGACACACTGAACATATTTTGCTGTTAAATAAGTCATTTGTGAAACAGGTTATTTTCCTTTCCTTGTCTAATCTTGTTAATGCTTATTTGTAAAATGTATTGCCACCCTCACCCACATTTCTTCTTAATATTGTTTTTCTTATGACAAGTTATGCTTTCATTGTAAACAAGGCAAGTAGTGAGTCTTTAACACAGTGAGAGAAGTACAAGTGTTTCTGATATAGTAATAACATTTATGCATGTGTTCTTGTTTTTACATTTTATATGCATCTAAATGTATTCCTAAAAAATTTCAAATTCTACAAATTATGCCAAATAATAGGGGCTGGGGAAAATAAGGATTAGGGCAAGATTACTCAAAATATGTTAAATCAGAGCACTAATAAAAACATCAATAAACTAAAAAATGTGACATTTAAATCCCCATGAATATTGTGCTAGCATCAGAGTCTATCAGTATGGCCTCTTAATCTTAGGGGTTAATATATTAATGTGTCCACTTCCCTTGTAAACCCTTGATGAAACTCACTGGTTTATTGGCAGATGGTCTCTTAGCTTCCATGCTTGTATAATTCCTAATCAATCAGCAGTGAGAGTGATCTTTAAAATCAGAGATCAGATTATGTTATTCTCTTCACACAAAGCCCTTCTGTAACTTCCTACTATGCCTAGAATAAATTTCAAAGTCCTTGTCCTGAATCCTTTGGCTACAGTCTAGTTCTGCAGACTCATCTCTTCCGCTTTTTCCCTTAGTCATCGCACTCCTGCCAACTGGCCCTCTGTCATTCCCTAGAATGCATCCTGTTCCTCTTGCCTCAAAGTTTTTTCGTTCCTTCAACATCATGATTTTTTCTGCACCTTTTCACGTAGCTAGCATTTTGTCATTTCCCATGTTTCAGGGAGGCTATCCCTGTTCATCTGACCTCATACAGCTCTTCATCTCTTCTCCTCCTGCAAATTTCTCCATCTCATCTTAAAACGTGTTTTCCTTATAGGATTTATAGAAACTTATAATTACTATGTTTGCTAATTTTCGTGGGTTCCTTCCACTGGATCATAAACTCTATGAGTACAGGTCATTGGTACTCATTCACCATGGTATTGCCAATGTTTCAAACACAAATCTTGACATACAGATATGTTCATTAAACATTTTACTCCACTACCCTTTTCTGAGCACCATGTATATTTCAGTGAGCAAAATAGACAAAAAAAAAATCTCTCAACTATTTAAATAACAGAAAACTTTTTTGTTTTATCCTTTTTTTTTAAATTGAGACAAAGTCTTGCTGTGTTGCCCAGGCTGCAGTGTAATGGCATGATCTCGGCTCACTGCAACCTCCACCTCCTGGGTTCAAGCGATTCTCCTGCCTCAGCCTCCCAAGTAGCTGGGAGTACAGGTGCACGCCACCATGCCTGGCTAATTTTTTTCGTATTTTTAGTAGAGACAGGGTTTCACTATGTTGGCCAGGCTGGTCTTGAATTCCCGACCTTGTTATCTGCTCACCTAGACCTCTCAAAGTGCTGGGATTACAGGCGTGAGCCACGGTGCCAGGACTGTTTCATCTTTATATTTTCCTTATAGTGTACTTCTATGTCCAAACACCATCTTTGAGTAAAGATCTGAGGTCATATGCAGAAAACTAATTTTATTCCTTCCTGCATTTAAATAATTTTAATAAGATATAAAATTACAGCTTCTGTTTTTTCTTCCCTATTTTTAAAGCAAACCTCTTTATATTATTGCCTCCAAATTTACTGTTAAGAGGTATGATGTTAACATGATTCTTTATATATTGAACTCCCCAAAAATGTCACCATACAAACTTCTGCTAAAGCAAAGTTAAGTTCATTAGAACTCACAACAGTAAAGAAGAGTGTCACCTGAATTTTACCATGTCACCAAAGGAGGCAGGGTAATATACAGAGTTTTCTAGCCTGGGCTCAGTTGCTTTCAGGTTGATCTTTCAAGGTGGGAAAATGATTAGGATGAGGCAATTTTTGTGACCTAATAGTTTATGATTGGTGGATTTAGCAAAAAGAGACTTCTGAAGAGAGTCTTGATGAGTAACCTCACTTACTAAGGGAGCTGCTTGCCCAAGTAGGCAAAATATTATCTCAGCTAAACAGACATGCAGAAATTTATTGATGTAAAGAGTGATTATTTATATGTAAATAGTGGTTATCGGTTTACAATCTTATCTTTTCTGAGCAAAATTTTTAGGGAATAAACAACTAATTAATGTTGACATAGCTATTAATAAGTTGTGAGGTTGCAGTCTCATGGGGGATATGCTATTTTCCCTCCTCCTTTAGAATATTTTCTGTCCCTAAGGGAGTTGTTCTTACATGTCCAGTGTGACACTATGAATTCTTTCTGATGTCTTACACATCTTTTTATAACTATTAAAGTTGTTGGTTGTTACTAATAAAAATAGTCCTCATACTGTATTATTTCATTTTCACTTTCTACAACTACTATTTTATAGATATTGGCCCTTGTGTTTCTATTCTCTATTTCTATTAACTTTTATATTTTACAAACTGAGAGAGTTTCATGACCAGTTCACTGGTTAATTCTAGTGTTGTTCTACCAGCATCTGTGATTATTCCTTCTTAATGTTTTCTTATTCCTAAGTTTTTATCCTATCCTTTTCTATAATTTTGTAGAGATAAATATGCATGTTTTATTCTCCTGTTATCTGGTACACTTATTCTACTTCTTCTATTATAAAATACTCAAATTGCTTTCTAAGATGTCTTGATTTTTTCCCTCTGTGCTTATATTCCCCTGTAAACGTCAGCAAATTACTAACGTCTTGTGCCATTCTGAAGATTTTAGGCAGTAAGGGTGAGAAACATGTTTCTGAACCATGAGCTAGCCATGTGTTGATTTATACATTACAGTTATGTTTCCTCATACAGCTGCCAAAAGCTTAGTAGTAAAGATGTGCAGAAAAGAAAAATAGGTTAAGAAAAAGAAAGTATTTCGCATAGGTGATTTGATAGCTTAACAGCTATTGACTGGAATTGCCAAAACAATTTTAGGCAAGTGATTACGACAATTTGACCCTATTTATTTAATCTAAAGTGGCAGAGTAATAACTCTGAGTATAATCATTCATTCATTGATTCACCAACAAATTTTGAATGCTGATGCAGAACTGTTTACGTCACAATCTCCTATATACACACCAGTAAGAAATGTTCTAAATCTAAGAGATCCACAGGGTTTATAAAGATGCATAAAAAGGACCATATAACTGTGCCTTGAGAGGAAGAAAAGGAACGTCTTCAGAGGCTATGATGCTTCAGAAAGGTTTTAAAACCCGGCAGGAGTTTTAAAGGGAAGGAAAGGCACTAAAACTATAAAGAGCAGTATAAGAGGCTTAGAGTTATAGTAGCCAAGTCGTTTGGTATTTTGGGCAGTGTAAAATGAGCTTGCCTTGGGACAGTCTTGGAAGCCAGATCATGGAGGAATCAGTATTCCGTAATAAGTTTGTGTTTTACCTGTGAATGGCTATCAGCCTTTTAGAGACTGTAAGTGAGAAAGTGATTTGATTAGAGATTAGATTTGCATCTTAGAAAGATTAGGTATGTGGCATTGTGGAGAATAAACAGGAAGTATGCAAGACTAAAATCAGTAAGATCATTTGGAAAGGTATTGCTGTAGCCTATGTAAAAGATGATGAAGAGATAAAGTACATCAACTCTGTAGTGAGGGAATGCTACTGAGCAGTTGAAATCTGCCCAGTAAGACATAGAAACGATTCTTAATATTATTTAACTATAGCTAATTTACATTTAAATAGGCACGTGTGACTAATGGCTACCATCTTGGATAGCAGAAGTCCAGATCTTAAGGGAGACATGTGGTCTGGCAACATAGATTTTATAGGATATTTTAAAACATATGTGTGTTTTTCAGGGAACGTTTTAAACAGCAAGTGATGATAAGAATAGGGAGAGTGATAGATGAAGGAAAGAGCCACAAGCAGGACCTTTGTCATATCAATATTTCGGCTTTAGACAGAAGAAAAGGAGTCCATGGAAACCACTGAGAGAAGGGTCATGTTAAGGTAGGAGGTAGAGCATTAGGAAGGGTGGCACAGAGCCCAAGGCAAGACCAGTTTCATTTCAGCAGACGTGTCACCAGAAGCTACTGAAAACGTATAAGGCTTGAAAAGAGCCAAATGTATTTGGCAACTAGAAGGACATGATTAAGAAAAATAAAATTTATTCATGATGAGGATAAACACCATGTTAGAGAGAATAAATGAATGAATGGACGGTGAGCTTAAAGTTTATAAAATAAAGAAAATCTGAGCCAGGACAGAGAATTACCAAAGATTATTACAATTTAAAAATAATGAGAATTAAGTAGATTTGTGACGTGAAGGGAAGAAGGTTTGCAGAAAGAGGCTTCAGGTATGAAAGAGGGTGATGGTTCATGTGAAGTATTAGAGAAATGGGAATGGATGGAAGCTCAGACAGCAAGGTTAGCAGCTAGAATGAGAAAAGAACATCTTTTCCTTTGAAATCAGAGGGAAAGAGTAATAGATTGTTGTGTATTTTCTAACTCTCAGGGTGGAGTTTCAAACTTTGACTATTACACATTATTTTCTAAAATATATGTTTTCTAAATCCCATGATGTAAAAATCCAGCGAAATAACATCGTTTGCCCTGCCTATACCATTCCCCTCGATATGTGTGTTTTAAAAATGGGAATATACCATCACAAAGAAGATGAGAAAATAAAATTAAAAGGAAATTACAATGGAGATAGCGTTTAGTTTTTTATGTGTTACTTGTTAAATCCAAGGGGCTTGAATTTTGAAAATAAGTATAATCTTGATTTTTATCTTTAAAATCCTAGGATAAAATATCGAAATATTTTAGTAAAGTAGTTTTTGTTGTTGTTGTTGAGTAGTGTAACCTTATCTTCATGGTTTACAGAAATGTCCCTACAACTTTTCAAAGAAATTTAGTTCATTGCACTTTGACATCATCAAAGCAAGAATAAAATTCATGTTAATTTTTGACTGGACTAAATCACAAAACATTTCAGTCAATATGTAATATTGTTTATGTAACACTTGCAGCTACTGAAACGTATGTATTTTTTCTTGCCTAAGGAAATTAGAAAAGGATCTGGAATTCAGAGTGATAGCAAAAATCAGACCATTATGCTTTTATGTGGAGTATATGTTATGTGAAAGATTATTGAGATGATATGTTAGAATACTATCAAGAAAAAATTCTAATAGGATTGAGTGCGAATGCACTATTTGGGAAAAAGTTATTTCATATCAGATTCCAGACAAAGTACAAATGCAACTTACATATGTGTGATAGTATCTTAATAACAAATAGGAGTTGTTTCTTACTGTGTCATGAGATCACACCTGTAAACATGTATTTTCTCACAGTCAACTAGGGAAGAAAAGAAAATGTTGTTTGGGGAAATTCGTTTTCCCTTTAGTAGTATATACTAAAGAATGGAGATCTCTCCATATTAAATATCCCTTTCCTTTGTGTTCTTTGGAACTCAAATTCATTGTTCTTTCCATTATATAACTAAACTTATCCTTTAGGCAATGTGCCTTCAGATACATATAAATATCTAAAATTTCTGGTTGTATATCTTTATGTTGCTTAGAGAACTGTAGTTTTCATATTTAGTGACAATTTTAATTTCTCTTTGGATCAATGTCAAGTTATAGCTCTCTCTACATTCTTGTTTCTTTTTAATCCTCAACACATTTAGGGGAAATAATTCTTAGTTTATGTAAAAAGTCACATCTCAGAAGTTGAGTTATTTCCCCATCACTCCTCATCTCTTCCAAATCTTCTAAATATAATTTGACCCATCAGTCATTCCACGTCTGGTGTTATACAGGAGACATTGAAATGAAAAGATTCTTAAAATTCTGCAGTCTCTTGGGGGGAGAAATCATTTCCCCTCCAAAGTTAATTCTAAAAGTGGAGGACCAGGAACAATGTTTTATTTTGACATTATAGGTCAACATATTTGCAATACTGGGTCTCCTGTTCTTCAACAGCCTTTCTATCCAGTAGCAATTCCATAGCTGTTAAGTGTGTCAGCTGAGAGATTCCATCAGCCTTATCAGCACCTGCCACTTGCGATTGCATTTATGTAGCACAGTTTTAAAATGTTAAACTTGATGTTTTTGTCCTCCAGTTAGTATCCCTGCATCTCAAGAAATCAAGGACAAGCCTATGTGCAAAAAAATTATATGATCTTCCTTCCTCTCTTATGTTAAAGTTTTAGACATCAAAGTTGTTCTCTCTCTCTCTCTTTCTTCTCGGTGAGTGTGTGTTCGTGTGTGTGTATGTGTGTGTGTTTCTCCCTGTGAGTGTTTTAAGATTCAATTGTAAATATTTAAATTTATTTAATGTATTTACATTTTAAATGTATTTAAAATCGGTCTAGACTTCCTAACATAAATTCTTATATACTGTTTTCAAATCCAAGAGATTGAAAGAGGTCATAAAAGTTAATAAAAGATCTTTCTCAGTACTAATGCTTTCATTCTTATCTTCTCACCTATTCCTTGGTAAGTGTTGATTTCATCACCTTATGGATAGAAAAATAGATTACCTAATGCAAATATCCCTTACCTTCTCCATCTATTAATTACAGTGTTGACTAAAATATGTCATTTTTGGGTAATGTAACTCTTTTTAAAATGAACTTCTGTGGTTTACATTTGTGGAAGTTATCTGGATTAAATGAAATAGATATTAATAATCTTAATTTATTTTTATCTTTCCTCATCCTCAAAGTCCTCCCATAGCTTCTGTTTTGTCCACTAATCCCTATTGTCACTGACATTCTGTACTTTGACAATGAGGAATAAAATGCTGCTCTCTACCTAATTCTTTATTTGGTAGCATTATTAATAAAATTAACTAAATGAAAAAAATAAAAATAGTTTGTTCATTCTCTAGCATGATTCTTAATCTTGATTGAATCTTGATTGAATCATAATTCACATGCAGAACTGATGTGTGCATGCATGTGTGTAAGTGCATGTGTATTTTCATTTTAACCTGTATTATGGGTGAGTTACATTCAAACACTGGTCTCAAGCTAAAAATATTATTGGTAGGAAAATTAAATTCAACTCTAAAATAAAAATTCACATATTTTTCCAGGAATCATAGATAAGAAAGAACTGAGATACTAAAGAGTATGCACAGTGCTGAAATTGGATGTAAATACCAGTCATTATTATTATGAAACATTTAGATGTTAGTCCTGATAAAATTACAATGTTAAGGTCATAGCATTGATCCCACACACTGTTACAGACTCTGACCTGGGACTGAGAAAAAAGGTGCCAAGGAAGGGAGTGTCAACCACCTCTCCAAGGCCAACATTGTAATGGCATCACTGATGCAAAAAATGGGGGCATTCAGGATCAGATAATTACAATGACATAGATAGACTCATAATCATCTTGATTTACTCAAGTTTTAGTGATATTGGAGAAATATTAAATTCTCCTTGATATTCTGTAATATAAATGCTATTCCTGTTATTCTAGAGTGAGTTAAAGCATTCCAACAATACTAAAGTTATAATCAGCCTTCAAGTAAGTAATTCACACATCTGAAATTAATACATATTGAACACTCACTTTTTGCTTAGTCTGTGAAGGTAGCTTTACAAAATATTATGCCAGAGAAATACCAATTATGAAATAATAGTTTTTCATAGTAGCTCTTATACCTAGATATTTTAGAAATCATGATGAATTATCTGGATGTCAAAGGGTAAAAATTACTTCCTTGATAATTAAAATAATAAATTGAGGTAATACGCAAACAATGTGAAATTTCCCAAAATAAAAATATTATTAAATATCATCATATTTGTTAATGTAATTCATGTTTAATCTATGGTTAAAACATTATTCAAATCAAATTAATTTACTCATAAAATGATTAGGGTTAAGAAGATCAATTGAAAAGAATATGCATGTTTAAGTACTTAGAACACCCTATTTATTTTAATTTCGCAGAGTAAACATATGCAAATAAACATGTGAGTTCAATTTAAATAACATAGAAAAATAAAATAGGTTAGATAATAAGTACGCAAGAGGAACTAACAGCAACAAATAAATCACACTCAAGATGTAATACTTTTTTTCTATGAATCTCTATCACTAGGATGATACTAGATCAATATGACTTCCAGTACCTTTGTTAATTTATGATAAGATGAGCTTTCATTTATTTGAATTAATTTTCTCATATTCACCTATATCCTTAATCTAACTTTTAAATTAAAAAAATTATAATGAATACATTCCTGCCTTGTGGTTTATTGTTATTTTTTTAAGGCAGTAGAATTAAGAAAATAACATTTTTATGATAAATTCTTTCACCATTTAATCCTTTCCAAACCTTCTTTTGGAAATGGAATTGCTTAGACTCATCTTGACGATTAATTAATATTCTCAATACATGTCTTCCCCCCTCAATGAACTCAAAGAGAGAAAAAAATACAATCATGTTCATTGGGCTCAGTATATTTTATTGATATTAATGTTGTTAATTTACATTAACTTTGATGTCCCTACTTACTAGCATTAAGTATAGAGGGCAGGGCACAGTGGCTCACACCTGTAATTCCGGCAGTTTGAAAGGTAAAGGCAGGTGGATCTCTTGAGCCCAGGAGTTTGAGACCAGCCTGGCAACATGGCAAAACCCTGTCTCTACCAAAAAAACAAACAAACAAACAAACAAACAAAATGAATATATGACAAATTAACAATATTTTGCAAACACAATGGTATTACATAATCTCAATAGCATTTCCACAATTAGAAAAATTGACAATGAATTATACATTTGAATATTTAGTTTTGAGATCTCAAAAATATGGCCTCTGATATTCAAAGTGATTGTCTGAAAACTATATATAATTATGATAAACTTTGTAAATAATTTCCAAAACTCTAAATGCATTCTCTGATAAAATTCACTTTCAGAGTAACTTTTTAAATAGTTTACCAAATATTAATCTCTTTTTATTTATTTTAGAAGGAGACTTTGTTGCCACATAATTTAACAACTATTTAGTATTTATATTGTTTAAGAAAAAAAGAAACCTTAACTCTTCATAGTTACTAATGATGGTATTGTTGTTATTGATAGTACTGTGAGTTGGAGAAGAAGTATGATGCTTAACAATTTTAAAAGCATATTAACACTAATATCTTTGTGTTTTTGGTTTCTACTTTCAGAGACAAAGAAATAGCATGGCATGAAACATGGCTCAGTTCTATTACAAAAGAAATGTTAATGCTCCCTATAGAGATCGCATCCCTCTGAGGATAGTAAGAGCAGAATCAGAACTCTCACCATCAGAAAAAGCCTACTTGAATGCTGTGGAAAAGGGAGACTATGCCAGTGTCAAGAAATCCCTAGAGGAAGCTGAAATTTATTTTAAAATCAATATTAATTGCATTGATCCTCTCGGAAGAACTGCTCTCCTCATTGCAATTGAAAATGAGAACTTGGAGCTCATCGAACTACTCTTAAGCTTTAATGTCTATGTTGGAGATGCTCTATTACATGCTATCAGAAAAGAAGTCGTCGGAGCTGTTGAGCTGTTATTGAACCACAAAAAACCCAGTGGAGAAAAACAGGTACCTGCAAAAATACAGTTTTTAATTTATTTCACCTGCAGAAGAGTTTTTTTGTTTGTTTGCTTGTTTTTTCTTTTTCTTTCTTTTTTTTTTTTTTAGAGTTTCAAATGCCCTGAAAATTTAAGAAATATAAGCTTCAAAATCTGAACTATATTATAACAGAAAACTACTATTAGATACACCCTTCATGTCCTATGATAGTTACATCCACTTGCATTTCCTGCCCTGGAAAATCATAAGTAATTGTGAGAGCTAAAGCAAAATGAAGTAATCTAAGTAGACTGCTCATAAATTGGAAACATTTCTACGTAATGCTCAACACAGGTTGCTTGTAACTTTATGTGTATGTCTGGGTGTTTTTTCCTCTTGCCTTTCATTTTCTTACATTCTATCCTAGCAGAGGGTGAATTGGTTTCTTATTTTCCCATTTAGCCTGCTTGCCTGTTCTGGGCTTGTGCGGCTTACTGCAAAAGTGAGTTGCACCATCTAATTTTGATATTATCCTTTAACAAACTCTAGTAGATTCTTTTAAATTGAGACTTAAAGAAAGAAACGAAAAGGATTACTTTGAGACAGCTGAACTCTGACTGTGGGCTTAACGACATCAAATTTACTAATGGTGCAAATGTAGCTATACCTTATAGTTATCAACAGAAAATAAACTAAAATGGCACACAATTATAAATACAATGTATGTTTTTTTCTTTCTCTCTCTCTGTCTTTTTCCACTGAGGAAGTGGAGACATCATAGACAGGAATGAATAAGGAGTCTGTTTTTGTCTGTCTGGACTCTTCCCTTTGCAACTGCCTTGTGTCTGAATTATCTATTTGATCCTTTTTCCTTTCACACTGAACTCATCACTTCCTTGCATCAAGGCTAATTGACTAATGGGATTGCAAAGACATTGCAGATTCTGCAGTGGTTCAGAAATCTGTCTTTTAAAGTAAAATCTTATAAAATGGATGTTATTTCAGCTCTAGCAAATTCTAGCCTATTTGATAATATACACATCTCTGTCTCTGCAAACGCTAGACTGTTAGGAGGTGTGCTTTTTTTTTTTTTTTTTTTTTAAACAAGCAAGCTCTTCTTGCTTTCCTGGAGGACTTTTATCAGAATTTTTGCCACATTATTAGGAAAAGAACTTTATAGCTGAGCATCCCTGTCTGCTGGGAAAAGCTTGTGTTTTTATGGTCCCATTTTATGTTTCATCCCCGTTCAACCCTTCCCCTCACCTGAACTAAAACTTTGGTAAGATAACACCCCACAGCAACAATACTTTTTTGCTTGTTGCTTTGCTGGCATTTTGCTGTTTCTTTCATAAACAGTTGTTTGTGGATTACTCTCATTATACTGGTAAAATTTTACTGCTATGAAAATTTGCTTGTTTCGTGTATCCTTTCAAAAGTGAACAAGCCTTGATCGGGGTAGACAGGTAATAGTAATATCCAAAGACACATTTCATGTTATATACCAGACTTTCACCACTAAGGAGGTACAGAACACAGACAGGAATGAGTAAGAGTCTGTTTTTAATCTGTGTAAGTTTAGGTGCTACTACTTTAGTCTCCTTGTGGTACTGAAATTCTTTCCACAGCTGACCTCTCAAGTATTTGCATTTTCTAACAGCAATGATATTATATTGTACACTCTCTTATTTTATGTCTATATAGGCAACCATAAGACAGATGTTTTGGCTGTGATGTAAATCATTATAGATTGCAGCAAGTGTATAGAATAAAACTGCCATTGAACATGTTTTTGATTTTATTACTAAAGAACCTTCTTAGTTCTATTTTCTAGAGAACACTGGCCATAAATTTCAGTGTCTCTTTAGTCAATGACATTTGTACTGACCAGAATAATTTTGTGTCTGCAGAAGATGTCTGCTATTATGAGAGTGTTTGTTGGAAGATGTTCAACTTCTGAACTAAACTCTAGCCTCACAAGTAGGTCCTGGCTCCTTACAGGCATTTGATCTGGATCGTGATTATTAATAAAAGGCAGTCAAGGTTTGTGATCTGCCAGGAGTCTGAAATTTCCCAGACCGTGTGTTTCTGGAAGATTTCTCTTGTATCAGTCTACTGGCCAAGAATTCCTTTTCTATTTGTACATTCTAGAATTCCTCTTCAGTGAAGGCACTGAGAATAAACAAAAATTGTATGATTTTGTTTGAACTTTATAATTTTGAAAGAGTAATTTCAATCTCCCTCAGAATTCTTGGCATCTTGCACAATGAAAACTGAAGTTTTAGCAACATGAAATGTGCATAGCGTAGCACACAAAGATTTCCTCAGTGCTTGGGTCGTATCAAATCCCATTAGAGCCTGGCTGTTTGTTTGTGATTTTCTTAGGTAATTTATTTCCTAAGAAAGGTCAACATCTTTTGGAATGACAGTTTTCATAAATCACTGTGTTGTAAGTAGCAAATATGTTCTTGATAGTAATTTTTTTCTCTCATAAAGGTGTAATTCCTTATTCTTGTGATCATTGAAAGCCATTTTTGTTCTATTTTAATTCTCCTAATTTTCATACTCATGGTATCCCCAAAAATTCTGGGACATGTTGTCATTCGTTTTGTTGAGGTCATTGAAGCCGAATGATAAAACCTGAAAACAATAATATCAAACTGAACAAAATAAATGTAACATCCTAAAATGAGTAAAGAAAGAGGTTCTAATAAAAAAAAATCATCCAAATCTGATTTTTAGAACGCTTAGTAGTTTCTAAAATGTAAGAAATGTGTATTCAAAATATACTCTTTTAGAAATTTGTCACATATTAACTTATTTCTCTGGGAAAAAAAAAGATTTCATAGGCATCCTTAGGTCATGGGAGCTGTGAGATTTCAGATGAATTTGTCTACGCTTAAAGGCTTTCACTGGGGAACAATTTCCAGATGCCTGCTCTGCCAGGCCTCGTCCTGGGCCCTGAGGAGGAGACACTGTTCCTTTTCTCAAGAGTCCTAAGGTCCGATTGTGAATACAGAAAAGAAAAGTATCATGGGAATATGAATAAAGGCTGTCAGAACTGAAAAGATGAAAATGAATCCTCAGAAAATTATGAAGTTAAATCAGCTGGATTTGGCAAATACAAAATGTTAGCGGGTAGAGGGCTGGAGAAGGGCTTGAAGGAAAAAGGAGAAGAATGTTGATGGGTATAAACCTTGAAAAAAATAACACCATTAACTGAAATAAAGCCTGTAAGAAAAGACTTATGGGACCAAATTGGACATCTGTAGTTTTTTATTTGTTAGTATTAATACTTAGGAGTTAATTAGAAATGTTGGATTTAAGAATGGGGTCTAAGATTGTTATGTAGATGATATTGAAGCAGGACATTGAAGCATATAAAATCACCTTGTCTTCCTGCAGTTCTGACATTGATTTTTTTCTTTTTGACCTTATACATGTTTTAAAGATTTGTGATTTTTAGTATATTAAATGATTTTCCTCAATGCAGCATGTGATGAAAAGATCTAGATATTTCCAGATAAATAGATGGGCATAGATCATTAAATATTTTCTTCCATATTTAAGGTAGTCCTTCATAAATCAGGGTCTTGAATTTAGTTTTTTTGTTTGTTTGTTTTTGTTTTTTAACAAGAAAAGTAATAGCTTATTTCTTTCCCACAGGGGACAGCACAGAGAGCCTCTGATTCTCTACACTAAGCAGGAATCATTGCACTGATAGTGTCTGATGACTTTACCGAGCTTGGCTTTAACCTTCTTAATAACCTTATTTCTCTAGAGGGAATAACTGAGAATGACTTCTTAACCCTCTTTTCAGTCAGTTGATTGGTAATTTGACTTTTCATTGTTTTTAGCAGACCTTAGATGTCTTCTAAGTCCAGATTTAATTTCAGTTTCAGCCGCTTCAGTAAATGTTTATCAGAAGCAGACCTTGCTTTTCAATTTTTTTGTTAGATCAGTGGTTGTCAATCTGTAGCATCATCACTGGAAAGGCTTGTTACAACACAGACTACTAGGACCTACCTGCAGAGGTTCTGACAGAGCAGGTCTGAAGTGAGGCCTTGGGATTTGTATTTCTAATGAGTACCCCAGGTAATGCTAATGCTGCCAGTCTAGCAACAGGGCTTTGAGAACCACTGATTCAGAGGATGTTGCAGGTTATAGAAAACCTACAGCTGTATATTTTATGTTAGATTTCTTATACTATACTATGCTAACCTGGTTTTCAGGAAATTTCAATTCATTCCCTTAAATACTTGCTATTAAGTGGTATTTAATATATGAGAGTTTCCCAATTTCAGTAACATCCGTATTATGTATTCCTACTTTGGAAAAAAAGACTTTGCTATACATTATAAACAGTTAAGATTCCAGAGTGATTAGCTGAAGAAATTTTGGTTTTAAAGTTCTACTAAAACTAATGCAGAGTATTTTATAATTGGAAGGATTCTTAGAGATCAACCTAATCAATCACCTCATTTTCCAAAGGAGAGACAGGAAAGAGGACTCAGTGGGGCAGTGGGTTGGCCAGACTGAAAGGACCTATAAATTAATAGCCAGCGACCAACCTTGATATAATCTGGATAATAATAAAAATTGTATGACAAAAAATGACAACAACAGTAGTAATACTAGATGATATTCACTGAGTTTGTCACCATGCCAGTAACTGTGGTTAGAATTTCACTTGCTTTATCTCACTTAATCTTTATATTGTCCTATGAAGGTAGGTGCTATTGCTATCTCCACTTACAAGTGGGAAAATGAAGGCATTAAAAGGCTTAAGTGACATAGTGACACGTCCCAGATCACAAAGAAAGGAAATACCAGTGCTGGAACTCAAGAGTCTCTGAAGATAGTCACTATGCTGGTGTGGCTTTAGCCATTGCATCAATTTGAATGGGTGTCATTTAAATCATTAATTACTTATTTTAATTCAGGATATGAATTAGACAAATTTTAAGAAGTCTCTGGATGTACACATTCAGACTGTCTCTATCCTGAATATTATAATGCCATTTATAATTTTGTTGCCCAACAAATATTAACTGTGACCCCAGAAACTCCTTACCATAGCGTTGCACTAAGAAATAACAAAGTCATTAGAAGTTGTGAAGTGCTGGGAAAGAGCATAGAAAGAAGTGAAGTGACAGTATGCTGGCTTCCAGTCCAGTTCACCACTTGCTAATTGGACAAGCGTCTGAATCTCTCTGAGCCTTTGTTTTTTCTTGGCTGTTAATCAGGTTTGTGGTCTGAATCTTACCTACTTCTCAAAGTCTAGTGATGTTCAAATTCTGTAAAAGTGTTTTTATAAGGTAACGTGTAATAATAGTTTTGGCATTATTACTGTATTATGCCATTATCTCTGTCTTCCTATTGACAAAGAAATGTACAAATAATACAAAATATGTGAAAAGATTAAGCATCAGCAATTTACCCTTTAGAGTTCAAGACCTCTTTTTTCATTTGCAAAATGTTGCCATTGTTGATATGGTGTGGCTCTTTGTCCCCACCCAAATCTCATGTTGAATTTAATCCCCAATATTAGAGGTGGGAGCTGGTGGAAGATAATTGGATCATGGGGTCATTTTTAATGGTTTAGTACCATCTCCCTAGTGCTGTCCTGTGATAGACTTCTCACAAGATCTGGTTGTTTGAAAGTGTGTAGCACCTTCCCCTTCGCTGTCTTTCTCCTGCTGCCATGTGAAGACATGCTTGCTTCCCCTTCACTCTTCTGCCGTGATTATAAGTTTCCTGAGGCCTCCCCAGACATGCCTCCTGTATAGCCTGTGGAACTGCAAGTCAATTAAATCTCTCTTCCTCATTAATTACTCAGTCTCGGGTAGTTCTTTATATCAATGTGAGACTGGAACTAATACAATTGGAAACACAAACCCAATTCAGGGAGAGCAAAAGAAAATATATCTCGGTTTACTTATTTCTTTCTACCTCAGTGCATATAGGAAATCTTTTGTTTTGACGTACCTGTTTCGGTAGATTTGTTAATACAATTGTGCCTTGAGAACATTGCCTGTTATGTGATCAGAAAATCAAACAGTCTGAAATAAGACATTGGTAGTAGCATGTTAATGCAAATATATACCCAAAATATACACTGCTGAATAAAAATATAGAAGAGTTTTAGTCAATATGGATTCCAATAAATATATTCCTGTCTAATGGACATAGAAATGTGTTCTTTAGACAAATCTAAATTTTTTGGAATGAATCAAAAAGGATTCAGTTACCCTGAAAAAACTTCACTTTTAACTGTTGTATTGATTGGGTTTTCCACATTGGGCTTTGGAACAAGTCTGCAATCGCATGAACTTTATATGGTTATTATTAAATGATATTGTATACCAAGAGAGTCTGTAAACTCTAACTCATAGAGTCACCCTCTAAAGAATGAAAACATTTTAACTTCTTTGTGGTTAGCCCAATTGAAATTACTCTTTTCTATTTGTTTTTATTATACCCTGTTTGAGGTCAAATCTTGGATATTGACAGTAAGTGAGCCTCAATGTATGTGTAACTGTAACTCAGGTAACATCAAAATTCAGAGAGAGAGAGAGCTAAAGAGAGAAAGGAGTAAGAGTTATGGTGTAGTATTAAAGATGTTCATTTCTCCCCATAAAATACTTATCCTATATTGAGATAGAGCTATCAATTATATTTCAATTATACATGGGTTATCAATTATATTTCTTTATATATCAATTTATCAATAGGAAAGTGTCTTAGACTATTTTCTTATTCTGCCATTAAGATTAAAAAGCTGAAAATGGTCCCCAAATTTGATATTTTCAATGTAGTCAATATAAACAAGTACTTTGAATGTCTAAAAAATAAATGGAATCTTATTATTTCACAGCAGGGAGTATAAAGGCTATTACAGCATAGAACATAGTCAGCTGGCAAATGGCAGTCATAAGAGACCTGAAAAATTCTCTCCTGAAAGAAAAAATTCTTAAAAGATGGACCATGTTGCACTATTAGTATGATAAAGTGGTTTAAGCTACTTGGCTATTCTGATTTCTGTATTAATACAGCATTTAACTTCCTTAGTCTCATTGACATGGTTTTTGTCTTGAAGACCAGCAAATTATAGATAAATAATCCCTCTGAAACATGTTCTGTTGCTTTACCCTCTCAGCACGACATACTATAAAAGCAAAAATATTAGATATATTTGGAACACACAGGAGTGAAAGGCATTTACCACTCTCAAAAAAAAAAAAAATCAGATAACACAAAACAAAAAAGCCACAAGTAATAAAACAAACCTCTAAGTGTTTAGGGATTTTTATTCCACGATGTGAAAATACAGGATGGGGCTCTTCTTCACTATGTTTAGGTAGAAAAACTGAGTCATGTAGGATCTTTAGGTTGGAAGGAGTGAGAAATAGTAGAGAGGGTTTCAAGAGAGAAATGTTTAGGTATTAATGTTGTCTTATAATGTCAGAAAAATTGTTTAGTCCTTTGAGCCTTGACTTTCTCATCATGGATACTGGGCTAATACCTGGGTGATGGAATGACCTGTGTAGCAAACCACATGGCACACATTTACCTATGTAACAAACCTGCACATGTACCCCTTAACTTAAAAGTTGGAAATTAAAAAATGACAAATAACTAACAAAAAAATCTAAACCAAAGAAAAAGAAGGGGATTATAGCTGCCACTCACCAGGATCTATGCCTAACATTGAAAGAGCATGGTAAATAGAAACTCTGATACCATTTGAAAGTTATTATATTCTTACCCTTAAAGCACTTCATATTATTATATGTGATTAAATTAATAATGCATATGTGTATTGAAGAGGCTAAATATTCCTCAAAGCAAATACCCTGTGAAGTTTTAGTGCTTGTATAAAGAATGGGTTTATATTAAAATAAGAAAGAGACAAATGAATCTTTCATATGTGGGTTTTGTCGAAAAGCTTTTGTGGGGTGATTTTATTAGATCCCTCTAATCCATTATTAACGTGATTAAATCTAAAGTTAATAGCATTATGTTTCAGTAAGCAGTATATTAATTGAATTTCTTCATTAACCATAATAATGAAATATTAATCATTTAGGAATAATAGTCATATAAACACTGTAATTACTTGAATCCGTAAGGTGTTAATATAATTGGGAATTATGAAAATACACGTTGTGATTAGGATGTTCAGTAACTGTTTTCAACATACCCTTTCTTTCTGCTTGCTATATTCACTTATTCTTTGATTACAAGCAAAATGAGTAGTTTTCTGGTTTTGGTATCAAAACACAAGCAAACAAGGATACAGGTAATGCTGAATTTTAAATGTTCTTTTCCACATAGAGTAGAATGACACACACTGGGGCCTATCGGAAAGTGGAGGGTGAGAAGAGGGACAGGATCGGGGAAAATAACCAGGAGGTACTTGGCTTAATACATGGGTAATAAAATAATCTGCACAATACATAAGAATATTCGTAGCAATATTTTTTGTAATAATCCCAAATTGGAAGAAACCCAAGAGTCTATCAATCACAGAATTAATAAGTGTATACAATTAAATTTATAGAAATTGGAATCGCCTATGGCAATGAAAAAGAATGAACCACAGGTAGACATAATACATAGACAGATCTCAATATATGGATGTTGAGTAAAATAACCCAAATACAAAAGTGTACATAAGTAAATCTTATATGATTCCATGCATATAAAATTCAAAAACAGGCAAAATTAATTTACAGCTATAAAGTCAGCATAGTGATTAATATGGGGAGTGGTGATAAGTAGTGTTTCATTGGAAGACCTGAGTATATTAGCTACATCTACCTGGATGGTATGAGAAGGCTGTGGACAGAAGGCAAGACTAAATCAGTGAGAGGGGTTTGGGATGCCACTGCCAAAAATTGGAAGAAGACCCAATCATATAGGGTTTGAACCATAAGGACAGAGCGAACAGAGTGAATTATTTTCTCCAGGTCACCAAAAATCTGCAATAATAGCTTAACATTGTCAGTCTTTTACATTTTAGCAATTCTGGTGGGTGGGTGGTGATATAACATTGTTATTTTTATTTGCATTTTTCTCATGACTAATAATGTTGAGCATCTTTTTATGTTTACAGTAAATTGTGATATTCTCTTCTCTGAAACCTTTTTCAAGTATTTTTCCCACATTTTAATTGGCTTGACTGTACTTTTCCAACTGCTGTGTAAGATTCTTGACATATTTTGGATGCAAGTACTTTGTCAGATATGCATATGTCTGTAACCATTATTACTGAACTCTATTCTATTCCTTTGCTCTAGTCATGTATCCTTGAGCCAATATCATAGTATCTTAATTATTGCAGCTTTATAATAAGTCTTAATATCTGAAAAAATAAAAATAAAATTAAAAAAGAATCTGCACAATAAACCCCCATGACACAAGTTTACCTATGTAATTACCTCCACTTGTACCCCAGAACTTAAAAGTTTTTTAAAAAATGTTCTTTTCAAGAACGAGTTCTTCAAGCACCTAAAAAGAGTGTTCTTATTTTCATTATCACAATTTATGTTTTATACACTCATTTTTTAATCAGTTTCTAAATATGTCAATGTTCCAAGTCTCTATTGTTTGAGTCATTTATTAGAAACACTTGACAATAATTTTGTGCTACAAGCTTTGAGTATGTGAGAACTAACTTACAGAATACAGCTTTCTGAGGGAATGCTAAAACCCACCTAGGAGTGGGTAAGAGAAATTGATAGTTGTAAATTTTATCAACTGGATGTATAATCTCTCTTCCCTTAAAAAAGGTGATACTATATAAGTGGAGTGAGGTTAACTTTGCCTAACACTCATCTCCTTAATTGCAACATCCCTTCTTGATTTCTGGAGTCCCTGAGGGAAAGTATATAGATTCATTTGACTTGGAGATATAAGTTTAATCACTAAGCAACACTAGTATCATTATATATAAATGTGAATTTTTGATGCATTGATATTTGGATGAGTAAAGTAAAAATGAGAAATAATTACACATTTATTTGGACTTTATGTTTTGTGTATTTCCCACTCTCCAAAATTTCAGATAATTCTCAATTAGCAATATATTGAATAATTTTCTTCAAAACATAATACATAACTTCAAAAAGCAAATAGGCTGCAGTGAATTGTAAATCTATTTCAATATTTTACCCTAGTCATCTAAGGTCACAATAATAAAAATTGCTAACAAAAAATTCAATATGCAATTTATCGAGCATCCTCTTAAGATCATTGTAGATTGTTATATTATTTAAACCTCATAACAACCCTTGTGATAAGTTCTTTCATTATTGTCATTTTAAAAAGAGAGGTGTACTTCCCTCCATGTCACTAGAAGTAACTAAGTACTTCAACTGCCATTTTCCTCCCTCCAGCACCAAGTGGGTACTGCTAAGGAGTTGCAGAGTTCATTCTCGTTGACCCTAGTAGCAGCCTTTGAATCTTTGTTGAACACTTGTTTAAGCAGTCACGACTAAATAATAGGGGTTCAATAAGGGAGGAATAAATGCATGTACATGAGTGGGGAATACAGAAAATGTTTTCTTTGATGGTTTGGGATGTATTTTCACATTTATTTGGTAGATTCCTTCCACATATTTGAACTGTTATGGATAAAGAAATTGTGGCTCAGAGAGATTAACTTGCTCAAGTGAGATTTGAGTAGAGGTTTCTCTGTTTTCCTGGACTTTATTCTTATTTTGCCAAATTGCCTGGATATTTTGACCCTGACATGTCTAGAAACCTAAGCTCTTTTGAACAGGTCTAGAAATAAACCGTGGCCACTAAGCAGCATAGAAAGTTCTTTGCATGCTTTTGATGGAGCAAGTGTCCTGAAATTCCTTCAGCCAGAGGCCCCTGACTGAATCTTGGCCCTTGACTGAAGCTTGAGTGCATTAAATTACTGATTTAACAAAACTGGTTATCTGATTTTCTCAATTCCTCTTAGATTGTTGTAGGAAGAGACTGGCAGTAATAAGAGACACTGCTGGCACATTGAGAAATTTCTGGGAAGAGGGAGGCGAGAACAGCACATTCACAAGAGTGTAGGAGATTTAATGTCAAGCAATGCACATTTCAATATTACCCTGTTGGGCAGCCTGATGCAGCAAGTTGAGAGACTCTGGGAGCGGCCTATTGCTAAACTGAAACCTGACAGCTGAGACTCTGCAGAAATAGATCCCGCCATCCATGCTGGAGGCAGTTATTTGGCAGATAACCTGAACCCTTTTTTGATATAAATTATAAAATATGATGTGATATGATATAAATTGTGAAACACTGATGAAGTTAAACGTCTCTCTTCTTTACTATCATTATAATCATATCCTATACGCCTCCTCATACTCTTAGAATATTACGTTGAAAATATGTTTTACTTTCCTCTACTTTGTGAGCTTCACAATACCACAGGGTATGTGTTTACATGCATATGCATACACAAATATATTAATATATATACACACATGCAGACACACATGAATATGTATGTATCTTACTGATTTATCCATCTGCAATGGCATAGACTTGATTTATAGTAAAATTTCTTTTTTTTTTAAATTTATTTATTATTATTATTATACTTTAAGTTCTAGGGTACATGTGCATAACGTGCAGGTTTGTTACATATGTATACTTGTGCCATGTTGCTGTGCTGCACCCATCAACTCGTCAGCACCCATCAACTCGTCATTTACATCAGGTATAACTCCCAATGCAATCCCTCCCCCCCTTCCCCCTCCCCCCTCCCCCCTCCCCATGATAGGCCCCGGTGTGTGATGTTCCCCTTCCCGAGTCCAAGTGATCTCATTGTTCAGTTCCCACCTATGAGTGAGAACATGCAGTGTTTGGTTTTCTGTTCTTGTGATAGTTTGCTAAGAATGATGGTTTCCAGCTGCATCCATGTCCCTACAAAGGACACAAACTCACAGGAATACTACGCAGCCATAAAAAAGGATGAGTTTATAGTAAAATTTCAATGCTGCATTTCCCCTCCCTCTCCGCTCTTGAAACGTTTGTTCATTGGGGTAGTCATCTTAGGCTTTGCTTGGACATGCTTTTGCCCAGCTCTCTTTAACATTTGTTTATTGGGGTGGTCCTCGCAGGCTTTGTTTGGACATACTTTCCCTCCTACTGTTAGGTAATAGATGTAGTAGCCCCAATTCAAAGTTTTATCTTTTCCTTTCCATACACTAACTGTGTGTGTGAGAGAGAAAGATTTGGGAAGTGAAGAGAATCCAGTGAGAAGATTAGGGGAAAAGCTCATTCATCGAGCATGGAGTTTGCAGTTGCTGTTGTAGCTTTCAGGAAGTCCATGGTTCTGGTAAACCCCCAGGCTTGATTTGAGGTGCCTGGGCAGACAGTAATCTCTCTCTCATCCTTGGGAACACAAGTGCCCCCTAGTCCAACTTCAGTTGTCTACAAAGAAATCCTCCTCACAAATCCACCCTTTTCTCTATTGTCTCCATGCTATACACTCTTGAAGCATTGTGAACTCTGGAATCTGTCATCAATTGTATCTGGTACCTGTGAAAATTTCAACTTTCATACCCTGTTATCTATATAAGGAACTCTCACCTCTTTAAAAATGTTGGATTCCTTTTTTCCTTCTATATATACCCAACAGATTTCCTAGTACATGATACGTGTTCAATAAATGTTGGCTAAATTTAATAACAAGGACTCGAGACTCCGCAAAGACTTGCTGATGGTTATTATAATTTTTCTATTTCTTAGGTTATAAAATGAATCTTACCAATCAAAACTTGTTCTTTACATCTGCTTTCTTTCTATATTCCACACACACACACACACACACACACGCATGCACAGTATACCTTCGTTTAAAAAAATGAAAAAATAAACTGCTTTTCTTAAAATCACAGATAGTTTCTTAGGTTTGGAGGAGATTCTAAAGGTTATCTGGCACAATCACACATACAGTGTCTAGTATTCATGCTCAGCATTCTTGATATATTAATAGAATCACTCTCTTCTGCTCCCTCTTCAATTTCGCTATAGCAGAGCAGCAAGGGAACAACTCAAGATGAGGAAAGAAGTAAGAAAGTGAGGACAAGGGTTTTGATTAGCAAAGTTTCAACAAAGGATAATGTGTTTTCTCATTTCTTCTTATAACTTTAAAATTTCCTTGGTTGCCTACTGTGATCAAAATCTTGTTAAAACATACAAATGAACCTCTCACCTCAAGGAATCTAATTAGCAATCAATTGCAGTTTTAGGGTAAATATAAGTAACTATATTTAACGTGCATCCTCACTTTTTTCTGTTTTCTATACAGTATTGGTTTCCCAATTGTATTCACATCTATTTTTTTGTGAGAGTAGGCTGAAAGGACCTAATACGTAACAGTCATATCACATTTTGTAAGACACAGAAACTGAAGTAGTTCAACATCAATAAAAGAAGATATAGACAAGTACCATTGTGTTTCTGTGAACATGGTAAAACTGTATTAAAAATGAACTATTTCGTGGTTTGGGGAAAAGTGTAGTAGATTGTCATATTAGGTGGATAGTCCATTGCAGAATACGATACACTCTTCACCTGGAATGGAATCAATAGGAAATATTTTTATTATGCACATATATAACTATTAATTCTATCAATAAAATGCTTAAAATTTAAAAATGCCTATTTGATAATTAATGTTAAATGTTGCTAATTCATATTTCTCTTGCATACTTTATCCTAGAACATCTGAATTCATTAATCCTTTATCACCTGAAGAGTTTTTGATTCTTCTGACCTCACTTTAAATTACTAGCCTTAGGAAAGTATAGATCAAGCGTATTCCTCTTGGTGCTTATGCACTAAATTTAATACTTGACTTGGTGGTAATGTGCATTAAATCAAGGGTTTCAGAAGCGCCTGTTTTGGATGAATTTTCTCTTTACTGTATCGTGTTCTATTTAATTCCAACTTAGTCTGCCTGATTCTCTTGATCAAAAAGGAGAATCAATGCCTAACCTTAAAATCGGAGATAATTAAAGTGCATTTTGACATCACCTTTAAAGTGATGTCACCCCATTCTTCTAATACAAAGTAACTCCTGGGGTCATCACCTTTTACAGATATGAGGAAAGTGAAGCTTAAAGAAGGTGAGGAAATTTACCAAGGACTACTGAGATTATTAGTCCTTGAGTCAGGCCTGGAATTCAGTCATATTTATTATATCAATTTGCAGTCATATTTTTCATATTTACCACTTTAGCCCCAATCATAAAGATTTTATGAAATGAGAAAAAAATAAATAAAACTAAATATTTTGAGGTTTGTTTTATGTAAAAGGAAATATTTCATGGTTAAAAAGGATCAGGTTTGGAATTAGAAAAATGTGGTTGCAAATCCTAGTTCCACGACTTACTATTTGTGTCACCTATTTAACCTGAAACAGAACATGCCTATATTCCATAATTATCGTGAGAATTAGAAATTAGAAAAAAAACATGTAAAGTGCCTAGTGTATTTACATCTGGTTTAATGTTATCATCATGATTATTAATTTCAGAATGAAGTATGCCAGTTTGATCTACGTCTAAAGATTCACATTTGTGTCATGCTTTCAGGTTGTTAGGATCAGACTCCAAATATGCTGATGCAGAATGCAAGAGACAAACCTGCTGCATTCTGGTGATGAAATCTCTGAGGACAGGCTTCTAGATACCTGCATAGTGGTTAGGAGGGTGTGAATCTATGAAAGGTTCCATGGAGCCAGGAAGCATGACCCTAAGCTAAAAGTTATCTAAAAGTCAGAAGAAAGGAAATGCACCAGGATTATAAGACACAGAAAAGTTTGAATAAACATAATCTAAACATATTATAAATCACCAAACACAATGTAGCCTTTCGTTAGATAGAGAAAGAGAAGGAAAAAAATCATGATAAAGGGAAATAATCAGAGATAACCCAATAGAATAATATACAGGTTCCCTTAGGTATATTTTAGGAAGGATGTTTTCACAAAAGATAGAGCATCGAAATGCAGTATTGTCAATGTAAGTGTGGGATCAATATTCACCTGTTGTCCTATTTTTTTTAATAAATGAGGCAAAGCAGATCGTTTATTTTGACCACAATTAAGGAAAAGACCGCTACCTGGTGAATATTTGAGGCTTTCGAAAATACATCTATTAGTTTCAAACATCTGGCTGGCAAAAACTTAAAAGTATTAAAAATACTTTAAATTATTTTTCTTTACTTTTCAGTGGATTATAGTTTTTCCACTATGCAATATTAGCAGAGGTTTTGTTAAAATGCTATCAATAAAATTACAAATTTCCATGAATTTTTTCACAATTTTATTAACTGCATCTTTTATAGGTCACTTAATTCATATTAAAAGTTACCCCCAAAATATGAAACAAAACTATGAACCACCATGATCTATATTTCTTTGGGCTTCTTTTTTGCTTAATTGTCTAGCAAAATGAATTTAAAATGACATTGTAGGATGAAAATAATACTAATCAGTTCCTTTCATTGTATACCTGATCCAAAAAGCAGAAAGTAGGCAAAGGTTGTTTTTCAATGTACTGGCACTGTCCTGGGAGTCTTTGCTTCTCCCTAGGATTTAGATCCTTCAGTATATTTTCTGTGGGGCATGAGAGGTGAGAAATCGGTCCCTAATTTTTTTTCTTCTAGTAAAATGTTGCCCCCCACCACCTATCCTGATTGTGTGTACGTGTGTGCGCACACGCGTGTGTGTTCGTATGGGTGTATTTGCACATTAAAATAGAACTTAAGAGTCTCTTAATGTCTTAGCTGGTTGCTAAAGAACTCGTAAATTGCTAAAATATTTCATTCTTTAAACATTTGAATTTAATAGAGGAAAAACTCCTCTTCTTTCTCTTCCCATGAATTTATCAACATCAAATCAAAAATCTATATGATATTTTCTTTAGTTTTGAAAAAGGAAAGCCATCGTCCCATCAGGAAGAGTAAGAATGTCCCTCCATCAGTGTTCTCTTGCCTGGAAAGCCCTGCTGTATGGTAACATGACTCTCTGTGTATCTTTTTAAATTAGCTTCACACTGTCAATTCCTAGAATTTTTCCAAGGGTTATTTCAGTTATTTTTGTGCAATCTCAGAAGAGAACTTTTTAAAAGACAACTTATTTTGGTAGCACTCCTTAGTTTTATAGCCATATTTTTAATCCTAAAGACTAAGTTTTTGTGGTCTCACCTTCCCTGACATGCTTACAAATCAATACATGATGTGATATTGGTAGTTCATATTGTTATCCTCATTTACCTTAATTTGTTAATTCTTCTTTATGGAGTTTTTCTCACTTTAATTTGTTCCCTCCTAAGATTACTTGTATCTAAAATAATAAAACTCTTATCAGCTCTTGATGTTGCATTTGGGTCTTTTGAAGTAAAACTATTTTTCAGTCCGTTGAACTGTGATGGTCGTTTTAGGTATTACTATTCCTTTGCAAACTTATGAATGCCAATCTATTCATTAGGCATAAATTACACTGTAAACCAAATCTTAGTCTTTTTTGCTTTCTTCAACTGGCTGCATAATTCTATGTACATCCTAGGTACCAAGTAATAGTTTTGGGAATGGATAGGTAGATGGGTGAATATGGTAGATTTTAAAAAACCATATAATTGTTCATGAAAGTAAAATCTGGCAAAGTGCAACCTGGCAAGATTGAGTCAAACATCACAAGTGTTACAGGCTTTAGTTAAGGTAACAGTTCTGGTTTGGATCACTTCCAGAATGAAACCAAGATTATTAACACCCTTGTTAAGAAATTATGTGGGATTATACAGTTTTTCTTCAATTTGGCCTCTACTACATGACAATGCTGCCTAATATTTTAAGTGGAGTATGGGGTTCTGAGGAGTCTTCCACACTTTGAAAAGTTGGTCCCATATATAGCACGCAGTCTTCTTTGCAGAGCTTGCAATAATCTATACAAGCCTGTATTTGCTAAAATATATATATATAAAGACTTGCTCCCAATTTTCTCTACAAAATACAAATATCTGTATGCATATATATACACATATATATGTTAGAAAAATGTGGATGCAAATCCTAGCTCCACGACTTACTATTTGTGTTACCTATTTAACCTGAAACAGAACATGCCTATATTCCATATTTATCGTGAGAATTAGAAATTAGAAAAAAAAATCATCTAAAGTGCCTAGTGTATTTACATCTGGTTTAATGTTATTATCGTCATGATAATATGCTGAATGTAGATCTCTGGGGAGTGTGTTTTCGAGTGAATTTTCTTTTCTTCTTTTTTCTTTTGACATTTTAAAAATCCTTAAGCAATAGGATATACAGCTTTTTAGCAGGATAAAGTCAATGCTATCTCAAGGACTATACTACTTGGATGTACCACAAAAATAAAAGGCAATGAATGAGAAGGAAATTATTAAATATACTGGCAGGTTAAACATAAATATAGATTAGTTTCTTGGAAAATCATTAATTATACAGTATTCAACTAAAGAGACATAACATGTAGAAATCTTACACCCACTCAACAGACTAGTTCCTTCAGTATTCGTAATCTAAAATTTTATTTAATACTCTGAAATTTACTTTCTCATTAATAGAAAGATAAAAGCAATTACAGTCATTTTCTGTATCTTTGTTTTTAATATCATTAGAGTAAAGCTTACTTTCTCCTCCTTACATTTATAAATCACTCTGCCACTGTATAAGCACTTTCATCATGTTAAGGTCACTTAGTCCTGGGAATAGACAGTCAGTGATGTTTTCTCTAAAGGTGAAGCTGGCGAATGATGTGGTCCAGGCCATGTGGCTAGTTCGTGGATGAGCCGAGATCATCTAACTCCTCAATTTTATCTCAATTCCTTTTGAAATAACTTACCCAGCCACACGTCTACTGTTAGCCAATCATAACAGCCAGACATTCAGACTTCCTACCCCACACATGTATCTCTGACTTCGCTGTTCCTTATTCACAAATCATTCTAGTTCCCATCCTAGCATTTTGGACCAGCACATTTTGTCACCAGGGTATATTATCCATATATTTCCTCTGCATTTCTCACTCCCAAAAAGGGTCCATAGGAAGTTTTTGATTATTCTCTAAAATAATCAAATTTGGGAAAATCCCTGAAAGCCAATTTTGGGAAAAGTCCTGAGAGCCAATTTTCCATGTTTAGCATAGATTTGTTTTAAAAAGTTTGGTTAATTTCATATGCAACAGTATATTACCATAAAGAATTGCTGAGGCCTCATTCTCTATACATCCACATGCTCCATATTCTCAGGGTTCTTCATTCAAAGTGGGTTAAGATGTGAGGATCCATGTAAATCGTTCCTACTTTCCTGCTCCATCCAATTTAGATAATTCTCTCATAATGTATTGTCCACAATTCTAGGAGTCTCAGGCCATTTGAAAATTACAGGCAAGCTTGATAGTATTTGTTTAAAATTAACATATACTAAGATATATTTCACTGCAGGTAGGCTTCATTAGAACCTTAAATCGTAGGACTTAACATAATTATATCAACTTTCATTCATTAATGTAAATCTACATTAATTTATGTGCTGCATGCTTTAAACAAACCTAATGAAGAAAAATATTCATCTTTGTGTGGTTTTAATCTCTAAAGGATTTGTTTTTATTTCAAAGTAAACTATGAATTATTTGAGTAAGTATTCATTTGTGCATTTAAAAAAACATCAAATATATCTAGAAGAGAAAAATTTACAAAGCATATAATAAAATTAATCAAAATAATTCTATTTAACACTGAATGATAAATCAGCAAAAGACAATAAGGCACTTATGCAGTCTTCTATATTTAACACAGGTCAACAAACACCCTTCATTTATATTGGAACTGAAACCTTTTGGAAAGCAATTTAGTAATATTTAGTGAAAGCAAAACCAAAGAAAAAATTTACTCATATTCATACACTCATTCTCTCATGCAGTCAAAATACAGGAGATATTAATATACACTCTAAAATTCTAGGTGGTAACTAGCTAAATTACTGGGTATTTTAATTAAAGTATAGTGTAACTATTATAATGATGTTCAAAAGACTTAAATCTATCATGGGAGAAATACATATCAAATAACAGCTGAATTCCACGTGGATTAAAAGAGATCACACTATCAATTTAACATATTGGTGAACATTAAATCTTTTGCCAAGGTTACTGGTTTGTTTGCACATGAACAAGACTATAAAGCTTAAAGTAAGCAGATATTTAGCCTATAAAAAAATCCTGTGGACATGCTTTGAAGCCTAGTGTTCATTCCCATACATTGGTGCCCAATTTTAATGAATTAGTACCTGGTCTACACTGAACAATTTTTGGGGAAAAGAGACTGATAGATTTGATAATCAAGATGAAAGTAATATTAACAATCTTTATAATAAAACTGCACACAGAAATTAGAACCTGGCTAAAATATTTGAAATAAATATGATAGATCAAAAAGATTAATATATTTAAGACATCATTAAAAAATCAGATAAGCCCTACCATTCAAGGAACTTACTATTTCAATCTTTCACAAATATTTATAATTTTATAAGTATACCTTGCAATCAAAGCCTGAAGAGGACAACATGAGAAAGAAAAAAATATGCTCATCTCACTCAAAAAAAAAAGTAAAAATCGTAAGCAAGAATTAGAAAAATGTAGTAATGTATTTCATTGCCTTAACAGATAAAGGTGAAAGAAACACAAGATTCTCAGTAGATGCAAAAAGAAAAAAAAGCATTTGATAAAATTTGTAGCTATCAATGATAGGGGAAAACAAAACCAAGCAAAAAAACTTTAGCAAACCAAGAATGGAATAGACAAAAGATATTCCTTAACTTGATTAAGAGAATCTAACAAAAAATCTACAGTTTATATCATTCTGAAAAGTGAAATATTACAAACATTCATGTTAATATCAGTAAAATTAGCTTTCTCATTATTACTTTTTATGCAATTCTACTGGAGGCCCTGGTTTGAACAAAACAAACAAAAAAGATATGAAGACTGGAAAAGTTAAAAGGTGTGTTCAGATAATTTGTCTACATAAAAACAAAACATCATCTACGGATAAATTATTGTAACAATATGAAAGTTTATGAAAGTCATAGCATAAAATATTAATATATAAAATTCAAATGCATTTTAGACACTTATCAAAGTTGGTCTATACATGATGAACACTAGCATCAAGAAATTATAATTTAAAATTATATACAAATATATATAGAAAAATATGTATAATATATACTTATAAAAAGAGAGTATTTCGACAATAACAAACATTTGAATTGTCTAACCCAAAATTGTGCAGGAGTTACAAGAGGTAAAATAGAAAACTTTATTGAAAGCCCCTTCATTTCTAGCTGAGATCTGAGTCTCCCTAGCAGGCATCCGTCACACCACTGGTCCTTGTTCATACCCAGCTGTTGCTTCCTTTTAGTGTCTCCACCCCAATAGTAATATTCTATAGAATCTCATTGTTTGGAGATTTTAGCCTCAGATTTACTGTCATGCTCTTCAACAATGGTGTTATCCAGATTCTCTGACTGTACACCTGGACAATGCTAGAATTATGCTGGCTTCCTTAACCTACTTTCCTTTTTCCCAGACATTTATCTTTAACTCCATCTTGCATTAGTCACCTCCTACTACGGCCACCCTTGGACTTGGTATTATCATTAACTATTCTACCCCAACATCACAATTTCTTCCCTGCTCACTCTATCTAGTATCCATGCATACTCTAATATGTTTTGACCCTCATCCCTTGTGATGTTACTTCCCTGATTTAAAATCAATGGTTCATCCTTGTGGTTTCCCACCTGAAGACAAGTTTGCCTCACTCGTTTTGTAATATTATCTGGTAAAATTACATTTTTGGTTTAGTCCAATCTCTGCCTATTGTATGCTTGTACTCAGGTGGCCAGAGAGGGCTAAGGAAAGCATATAACCATTTGAGCTAGTTTCACGCTAAAGGCATGACCACTAATTTCAAGTGGGTGCGCAGTGGTGCCCAGCAATCTTACTACATTTCCTGGGTACCCTCCCACTTGCCCAGAAGATTCATTCATTTTTTTTCTCTCTCTCTTTTCTTCAACAAGTTCCCCATTTCTTTTCTCCTCTTCCTCAGGTGAAGCCTTGTTTTCTATTTTACTAAGAAAATAGCATCATCAATCATGGGAAAACTTCCATATGCTTCCACCACCATAGCTACCAACTTGCCTCAATATATGCCTTAGTACTTCAGGATTTCACACTCTCCTTATTTTTCGCCTACTTCACCATCTATTTTCTCAATATCTTTTACTGGTCCTTCCTCATCTTCTCCATCTCTAAATTTCGAAATGTCACAGTTCAAATTTTCAACAAACTTAACATTTACTTAAATGTCATTTAGTAGATTCCCCTTCAGTGTCATATATACATGTATATATTATATAGTTTTTAAAAAGTGAAGTCTGTGAACTAAACAATCTAAGAGTTAGTGATAATAACCCTCAAGTTCCTTTAGTGATTCATCCTAGTCCAACCTGGTGGTGATTTAAAGTTGCTATTTGTTTGATGTCTCCTTAAGAGTTGTAATATATTTCTCCAGTATTTACCTATAGTACAAAAAAAATTTAATTATTATTCCTGATGGATATATAGCAGTACACAATAAAGAAGCAGATGCCATTTCAGGAGATACACAGCTTAAATTTTCAGCAACAAAAAG
This sequence comes from Macaca nemestrina, assembly GCF_043159975.1. Classification (NCBI taxonomy): domain Eukaryota; kingdom Metazoa; phylum Chordata; class Mammalia; order Primates; family Cercopithecidae; genus Macaca; species Macaca nemestrina. Next base: position 88,864,088 of record NC_092140.1, read on the forward strand.
CATGCATCGTAAACCTTGACATCTACCTTACAAAATTGGCCCACAAGGAAATTATTGTTCTACCTTTCGGATGAATCAAGCACTATAATTGGGACTGTGCTTATGTGAGGAGAAACAAATGAATCTGGTCAAACTGAACAAGACAGTTTTCTGGTCTTGCTCCTAACAATCCTAGGACTGTCACATAACAGTAGTACCTCCATGTTATTTAGTGATTTATAGATTACAACATGCTTTCACATTTAATCTTCACCACAGTCCTATGGGAATTAACTTTGAGAAGGCTTTGATATATGCTTCTTCACTTCTTATTCCTTAATGAGAAATATCTTGAACAAATGCCCACAATTGGAAATGAGAAAATAGAAATGTGGGGAAGTTAACTGGCTTCGTCACAGCTAGAAATGGTTGAGGCAGGATTTAATGAACGTTTTCCTATTCTTGCTACCTGAGCTGTTCCCACAATTTGCAACTGCCTTACCTAGAAGACATATCATCTATTGATGAAGAATTTAGACTCTGGAATCAGGTTGCTTGGATTTCTGTACGACCATAAGCAAGTTACTGAACTTCTCTGAGGCCTGTCATTCTCTTTTGTATAAAGAGGATAACAATAACAGTACATGTAAACATTATTTTGAGGATGGACTGAGATGAGATATAACAAGCTCTCCACACAGGGCATGGCACATGGCAAGTGTTTCATACAGGTTAGCTATTCCTTATCTTATTATCATTAGACTCCAAGTATATTGGCATTTACAACATCAATTAATCGAAGTAGTTTTAGCCAGATCCTTATTCATTTGTATCAATGCATACCGTTTTTCTAAGATACATCTGTCATTCAATCATAGGATTGTATTTACTATGTGCCCTATATATCTTTTCAAATCAACACTGTAAGTCTTTGCTGGTATTTTTAATTCAAAGTAGACTGAAAATGGGCTTCCAATAAAGAGTAGTCTGTGCAATTTCAAATGAATGTTTGCTTTACAAAAAGTAAAAGTAGTTATTGATATTAAGTTATCTTTACTTATACTGGATGCATCACTAACTAAAGCAGGGTATCTAATTTTTTGACTTCCTTGGACCACATTAGAAGAGGAATGTCTTGGGCCACATATAAAATACACTAACACTAACACTAACAATAGCTGATGAGACTATTTTTAATTGCAAAAAAATCTCATAAGGTTTTAAGAAAGTTTGCAAATTTGTGTTGGGCTGCATTCAACGCTGTCCTGGGCCACATACAGCCTGTGGGCCATGGACTTGTACTAAAGCTTGGGTGAAGTTAGGTGTACTTTGTAATAAGAGCCTTCGATGGAAATAAGGGAATCTGCAATTGTGGAGTATGCACTCATCCTCCTAACTATTCTTAGAAACTCCTTTTCTGAAAATGGGTTCCTCTTAACTTGTAGGAAAGTTATAATACCTTCCCTTTCCCCCTTCCTCCATTAAAGACAAAAAAAGCAGCCCATTGACAGTTCAATTTTACAAAAAGACATCATAAAAATTATAATACTAAGATGGGTTCTGAGTGGCAGAATTGGATAAGTGAGAGGGAAAAGGCAAACACCAATTTAAAAAGCTGTATGGAAAGTTTGATGGTGAAATGCTCAAACCATAGGAAGCATACTGAAGTGCAGTGCACAGTGGATTTTAATATAGAGATTGACCTAATTATAAAGGATTTTGCACATCAAATAAAGTAGTTCAGATAGAGATAATACTAAGGACAATGTCTGATGGAAAGTAGATTCTCAACTGATGTTTAAAGAGCCTAAAATAAGGAACCTTTATATAAATAATTATTCTACAACTCTCCAGCATGACAAAATGAAACTTCAGCAGCATCTCTCTGGAATGATACATACAACATTCCTGCTAATTCAAATATTCAACGTCATCATAATATTTCACACAAGAATATGTTTTTACAATTTGTTCAAACTTTTCTCTTTTGAAAAACATGGAAGTGATGTCCAAATTTCTATCAGGACACAAAGTGATGAAATAAATGTAAAGAAATATTCTCATTGTCCCTGCTTTTCTGTAGGAAGCATTCCCTGAGGTAAGACGTCTCGAGATTTGTATAAACGCCACATACTCTCCCATAAAGCTATAAAATTTTATCCCTCTAGCTTTCAATGAATGGGGGAGCCTGTCTCCATAGCTTTTCAAACTTGACCATATGATGGACAAATATTTGTACTTCATTATTTTTTTAGTTGTTTTTCCTTGACTATTGAGAAAAATCATCATTTCTTATATTTCTAGCCCTTTGATTTTCTTCTGTAAAATACCTGCTTATAACTGTTTATTTGTCCATTGGATTGCTTATAAGATGTTTTTTGATTTACATTTTTTTTCTGTGTTTGATGTTAAGTATGTTTCATATGTTGCAAATGCATTTTATTGTAGTTTATTAGCTTATTTTTTACTTTATGTATGTATTGTGTCTTTGGCCATTCCACTCAATAATTGTATAACAAAATATGTGGTTTTTCATTCTGTGTTTACAATCTTGCTTTAAGAGCTCTCAATCTCAGGGCAGACAATCACTCTTCTAAAATTGTGCTGCTTTTTGTTTTTTACATTTAAATATTTACCCCATCTCAAATTTGTTGTTATGACGTGAGATGATGAATAGCCTAACTTTGCTTGGGTAGAAGATTGTTTTAGTGCCCGTTAGTAAATGAACAGCTTTTCCAAATAAATAAAAATTTCACTTTTCACATATAAACTTTAAATATATAAACAAAAGTAATTCTGGTCAAAATTCTGTTCAAGTGATTCATCTCTCTCACTATATTCTTGGATTATAGTCTCAATTTCATATTTTTTAGCCATTCTTGGATATATATTCCTTCATATCAATTAATATAACAATTTTATCAAGTTCTAAATAAAACAATATAAACAAAAATATTCTAATGAAATGGTACTAAATGCATATATTTATTATTTTAAAAATCAACATAACTCTGCTATGAGGTCTTCTTTTCCACAAACAGAATAATTTTCCCATATTTCTGATTTTATTTTATGCCCTAATAAGGTTTTATTTTTTCCATAATCTATTCACACTTATTATATCCATTGTCACTTAATAATGTCTAACTTTTATCATTCTGTATGTAATCAGTTCTGTTATTAAGTTGTATTACTAATATCAAGAAAAGTTCAGATTTTTGTACTGCATGTGCATGTCGAATTAAGCTTTATTAATACTTCTAAACTTGAAATCTCTGAGTTTTTCAAAATATATGACCATGTAATCCGCCAAACAGGAACAGATTGTCTTGTTTCTTAATATTTTATTTTCTAATCTTACTGCATTATGTAGAAAGTCCAAAATAATGATGACTAAGATGGTGAGAATAAACATTTCCATCTTATTTCTAATTTTAATGAAAAAAGTTTTCATTCTTTATTATGCGTTTTGCTACTTGTTTTTGGTAAATAATCCTTATTATTTCTAGGAATAGTGACAAAATTCTTCAAACACTGTTTCACATACAATATCATCACATTGAAAAATATTATTTACCATAATGATTGATAGCTAAAAATATCATAATTATAAAAATAATTTGCATTTTTGAAATAAGCTCTACTTTATCCCTTTGATACACTGTTGGATTCAACATACTAACAATTATTTTAGTGGTGTCCTTACCAGATAATTTTACATTTTATTTTAATTTTTGTTTGATCTTTGTTGATGTAGAATAGGATTTCTTACTTTGTTAGCAACCAAGACTTTTGTTTATTGCTCATTTAAAATACAAAACTAAAGCAGAGAACTGCAACAAATAAAAGTAGTTATATATACAATGATTTTAAAATAATATGGAAGCCAAAAGTCAGTAACTTACGTGAACAGGCAAATTACCCCTAACCGAAATATAGAGGCCCATATGTCAAGTAAATTAAGGAAGATCTATGTTGTACCTAAGAGACTCAGTAAAATAAAGTGCTGTTTTTTAAAATTTTTCCAACCTTGAACCCTACCCACCCATTTGGGATTTCACCGGAATATATTTAATTGTACATAATTGTTATCATTACTTTAACCAAATACCTGGAAATACTATCGGTGCACAGACTCATCATTTGCTTAGAATAAGAAATTTCTCTGATTGTTTATGCCTCACTTTTGACTTTTCTCTAGGTATTCTTTATCTTTCAGTAACTTTTATTTACATTTTAGATCTTCTGCATCTTTCCCCAAATCTCCAGAATTTTTCCGCATGAAGTAAGTGTGTGTGTGTGTGTGTGTGTTGTGATTTATTTCAACTTGATACTCTAAGACATCCATGATAATACAATATTCTGTTTTTTTAATAAATATAAATGTAATTTTAAAAAAGTTTCAAATATCATACCTTCCTTTCTAGAAAGTCTTCCTAATTTTCCAATTACTTCTCCTACAAAAGACTATCTGCTTGGTGCTTTCCAGTTAAAAATTGTATTTGTCTTCCAAGTCTAATTTACTTAGACTTAAGAGCTTCTTAACTTAGGGATATGCTAAATAGAATTCAAAGATATCTGTGAACGAAGATGGGAAAAAATGTATCTTTAGTTTCACTAAATTTCAGGTAATTTCCTTCAATTATGAATGTAGGCCAAAAATCAGTTTCACTAGCCATGCCTGTGTCTTTGTCAATATATTTTGCTATAGATATTTTCCTATCATATCACTATTACACTATATATCTGATATACCTATATGTTTATTATTTCAAAAGTAGTCTAATTATCTTCCAGTATAACTTTTTACTTAATGTACTAATAGGCACATATGTTACCGCAGTGCATATTTGTTTTTCGGTATATTGTAAATATATTTAAATGTATTTTTATGTATAATACTATGGATTTTGTTTAGAAATAGAGTTCTTTCTGAATTAGGGTCCACAGGCTGCTTCAGATCTCCAAAGAAGTCCATGGCACACAAAAATTTAAAAACTCCTGATTTAGAGCCATATGTATGTAACTGTGCCAAATTTCTTACAAGCTGTTTATTATAATTATTTTCTGGATCAATGTTTCATCAGATGTCAAATCAAACTATTAGTGTATTTAGGCCAGTCACAGTGGTTCACGCCTGTAATCCCAGCACTTTGGGAGGCCGAGGCGGGTGGATCACCTGAGTTCATGGCCAACATGGTAAAACCCCATCTCTGCTAAAAAATCCAAAACACTTAGCCAGGTGTGGTGGTGCGATCCTGTAATCCCAGCTACTCGGGAGGCTGAGGCAGGAGAATCAATTGAACTTGGGAGGCGAAGGTTGCAGTGAGCCAAGATCACGCCATTACACTCCAGCCTGGGCGACAGAACAAGACTCCGTCTCAGGAAAAAAAAAAAAAAAAAAAAAAAAAAAAGTGTATTTAAAGTCGCAACCACACTGAAGAAGTAAAAAGCACAAGAGTCTTTGCTCTTATCCATCAGTTGTCATGAACATTGTGGTAAATTATTAGTCCTAGGTTGAAACTAAGAAAGAATTTTTTGTCTGTGTAAGTGCAAATTTGAATTCTGTTTAGTCTTTCAAGGTAGAAGTTTGAGCCTAAACTAATACTTTTGACTTTGCTTCGATAAGATTGTAACCTAACTTATTCATCCACCTGTCCATCCATGCATTCATCTGTCGATTTTTTCATTCATATGACATCCACTTGCTTTCGTGCAAGTAGTTTGTGCTCATGTGTATAAATTTAGGTTCTAAATTACTGTTTTCAAATAAATTTTTAAATATAACTCTATATAAAATTTTAAATATAACTTTAAGTTGAAATTTCTTGTGTTGATTTGAATTAGAAATCAGTCTCTGTATATGAAAGAGATAAATTTTATACTTATTATCCTGAGGGTTTTTTTAAGTGTTGCTTTTGATATATTAGAGTAAAACAATGATACTAAACACAAGGGGCAACTAAATAATTTAGCACATTTTTATTGAAGCCCTTGAAAAAAGAAACACCTTTTTCATAAAGTTTCTATTATTTTACTATCATCTAGAACTTTAAAAAGGCATTTGAGTCACAGAAATTTCATGTTTCAAGGGATATTCCTTTGCATATAAAAAATGCCCCTTAATATCTTAAGAGACTTTCACAGGATTGTATCGCTAATTAAAAATAGAGCCAAGTGAGTGCACGCCTGTAATCCCAGCACATTGGGAGGCTGAGGTAGGAGGATCACTTGAGCCTAGGAGTTTAAGACCAGCCTGGCCAATATAGTGAGATGCTGTCCCTACAAAAATATGATCCAGGCGTGGTGGTGCTGTGCCTGTGGTCCAGCTACTTGGGAGGCTGAGGGGAGGGGGATCACTTGAGCCTAGGAGTTTGAGACCAGCCTGGGCAATATAGTGAGACTCTGTCTCTGCAAAAAATAAAAAGTTATCCAGGTATGGTGGTGCTATGCCTGTAGTCCCAATTACTTGGGAGGCTGAGGGGAAAGGATTGTTTGAGCCCAGGAAAGAGGTGATTGGTGTTTATGCCACTACAGTTCAGCCTGGGCCACAGAGTAAGATCCTATTTCTTTTCTTTTCTTTTTCTTTTCTTTTTTTTTTTTTTTTTTAAAGAGCCAGGTTAGAATATGTATCCATTTATTCTTAAAATCTAGGGTACACCAAACAGTATTATGTCAGCAAACTGTTTTTACTCAATATAACCTATTTTGTAAAAACTGAATTTAATAGATTGAATACCCTTAAATTGTATGAATGTCACTTCAGAATGAATTTCTCTCCAAAATTTTTGACTTCAGTATTAATAATGGTTCAAACACGTATATTTTAGTGACAGAGATAAATTTCTATGACGTATTTGACGTTACTTTTAATGGCAAAAGTTAATACGTTTAGGTAAAACATCAGACTCTGTATTTTAAAATAGGTGCTTCAGATTGGTGCTGAGTCGCTTCAGGGTGAATGAAATATGTAGATACCTTTTAAGAATAGCAATCAGTTATAAGTTAAGTTAATGGATTACTTATATACGTCAATAATATTTAATGCTGTATGTTATCAAAATAATACAGTTATTAATGTAACTAGTCTTGCAGTAAAATTGAGAAAAAAATGTTGAACCGATAAATTTATAAAGTTTGGACAGAATAAAAGCCAAAGCAACCCTATGGTTAGTTACGCGATATAAAAAACAGGGGGATTTATTTGGTTTAATTTCAGGATCCTCTTTTAATTGCCTCTTCTACTATTGTTATAGATTGCTGACTGAAATATGTGATTCAATAACTTGGAATTTATTTTTAAAAAGTAGTTTGTTTGGAGTATGTGGTTTGCTTCTTAGTAATGTGAGTATATCATTTAATGCAAAAATGTTTCCCTGGGTGTAATGCCTTTATGTCTATAGATTTTACTTCAGCAAAATAAATAAAACACAGTGTGATTTTCATCTGCAGGGTTATGTCCTTAAATATACTAGATGGAAAACTTTATAAATTTAAGAAGAAAAGTTAATGGAAAAGTAATAGTTACTGAGTGCCTACAATGGCCTATTTATTTTATGTGTTAGAAAAATGTGCTCTTTACTTGTAACAATGGAACCACAAAAGGAAGGAGGAAGAGTACATATGGGAGACATTGAATAAAGCAAAGGAGAGGGATTGAGATAGAAAATAGACTGTGTTGAGAACGAAGCATGACAAAGGGTTTTCTGGGTTTTCTAAATGTTTCTGAAGTCAAATGACTTATATTTTAGACTTCCAGCCTGGGCAACAGAGCAAGATTCCGTCTCAAAAAAAAAAAAATTATTTGTATAGTATTATTATACTGTGCTCGCGCGCGCGTGTGTGTGTGTGTGTTTAGGGAGAGAGGAATTTTCCATTATGTTTCTAGAGGGCAAAACACGTTTTTACTACCAGCACATTGCCTTGTACATTGCTCATGTATAGTAATTACTTGTTAATAAATTGAAAGGCATTAAAGTGACCTGATTTATTGTTATAAGATTTAGTGAAGTTATTTTCTTTATTTTCTTTTTTGTTTGAGCACCTGCAAATCTGTAATCCTGGGACATAACATCTGAAATAAGCTAAATGTACCAGCCATCTAGGGAAAAGGACTGGGGAATTTAAGTCTCTATATACCCCAAAGACCATTCGTGTACAAATGAAGGGCTGTAACATTAGGGCATTCTGAAAGGAGAGCCAGGAAAACTTAGCAAAGAAAAAGGGTCTGGGAGGGGGAGAGGGGCAGAAGTGGTGTTTTGGTCTTTCTAGAGAGAGATTCGTTCCTGAGAGCAAAATCTTAAGGGGGTCACTTTAGCTTGCATTGTTTCACTGTCTGTGATCTGCCCTTCCTTGTCGTCCGAGATTGACTCAGTTTCCAATTGGAAGGCTTGGAAATCTGATTTAGTGGCTTCACCCTAGGGAAATGGCAGTCACCTGTGTGCAGAATAAATCGATGTGTCATCTATGGAACACCACCTATCTGCTAGGCACTTTGCCAAGTAGAAAAAGAATGGTAGCCTGAAAGTTCTAACACTTCCAAAAGAACAGTTTGCATCTGCAGTTTTCTGCTCCAAGTATGTCAATTATTCGCTTCTTGCTAAGGAAAGTAAAATGTTGCGCAGTACCGTATTCTTGTTAGTACTGAACAAAAAAACCTATATTTAGCAAATAATTGCTATGTTCTAGGGCTTATAGCATATTTCTACAGTTATTATTGTATTCTAACTCTGCCAGTCCAATATAGGATATATATATAAAGCAGAAAAACTACCCTGAGATTTTGGAAAGTACTTGGCAAATTTTCAGAAATGAAAATTTCAGATTAAAATTTGGTTATCATCGGATGTGACACTGCACATACTCATTTCTTACTTTTCTGTGTATTTCTCATGATACCTACCATGATGTTGGATTTGAAGCAAATAAACATTTGATTCAGTTTGCTTGGGAGATACAGGAAATCTGTGTTCCACTTTTCTGTCAAATACGACAGTCATCTCTGTGAGGATTTGAACTGCTTTATCTTCAGTTTTCTTAATTCTCTACATCTAATGCAGTGCCAGACAATAGACTCAGTAAATATTTGTTGATTCAATATATGAATAAATTATTGAATCAATCAAAGTAATTATAAACCATTTTAAGAAAGGGAATTGCCTGAACAGTTTGCTATATTAGAAAAATCACATTTGCAGTAGTGGAGGGAAAGAATTGAAGATCCCAAAGACCCACCTTTTTCTTTAGGATGGTTTACATTTTATATTAATAATTTTATAGTAACCATAGGGTCCCCCTTTCCTTTATTAAAGCTTCTATTTTATTAGCTGGTTAACCATAAAGTCTTTTATCAGACCCTTCTCTCTCTTTCTTTCTCTCTCTCTTTTCTCATTTTCAAAGCAAAAATAAAATGTACATTTTCTTACATTTGTGTATATTTCGAATAGCATCTTTGAAATTAAAAGCAAAGGAAACAGAATTGAGAAGCGGAAGTCATGATGCAGAGCTGACGAATGTTCCTGCCGCTGTAAACAGGAGCTCCAGAGGATACGGCTGCCTAATGAGCCATGTCCTATGCTGAGTGGAAATAGTTGGGCCCTGTCCATCGACTCTGCTTGGTCCTCCATTGTTCCTGTGTTTCAAAACTGAGGAAGAACCTGGACCAGTTAGCAGGTGGAGGCTACTAGTAGACTACATTCAGGAGGAAAGCATTCTTATTCTTTTAATGAAGAAAACTTCACATTGATACCAAAACTTGATAAAGACAGCACAGTGAAGATTAGAAATCTATCTCACTTAGGAAAATAGATTCCAAAATATTTCTCATAAGTGGGAGTTGAACAATGAGAACACATGGACACAGGGAGGGGAACATCACACATTGGGGCCTGTCAGGGGGTGGGGGACTAGGGGAGGGACAGCATTAGGAAAAATACCTAACGTAGATGGCGGGTTGATGGGTGCAGCAAACCACTATGGCACATGTATACCTATGTAACAAACCTGCACTTCTGCACATGTATCCCAGAACTTAAAATACAAAAATAGTAAAAAAATAAAAAAAAATTGCCAAAGTAAAAACATGATGCATTTGACCATGTGGGAATAATTTCGGGCCAGAATGTTTCAATATTCAGAAATGCGTTAATATAATTTGCCATACTTTTAGGACTAAGGAGGACAATTATATGATTATATCCATTGAAACAGGAAAGGCATTAGACAAAATTCAACACTCATTTTTGATAATAAATAAGAAATTATTTGTATATGGCATAAATATAATAAATAAAACCAAGTATAATTGCGGTGGCCGGACAAGTTGGTGTAAGTGCTTAAGAAAACTGTGTGACAAGAAAATTCCATCCCAATATACAGGATCAACATACACGTACATTTTCCTCTCATTTTCAAACCAGAAATAAAATGTGCATAAGAGCAATATTCTTAATGGCCCCAGCCTGCAAACCACAAAAATGTCATCAACGATGAAATGAAATAAAATAGCAATTGAAGTATTTTGCAGAATTGAAAAAACAGTTTTTGCTACTAATAAGAAGAATATATTTCAAAGAACTAAAGTTGAACAAAGAAAGCTAGACATAAAGAGCACATATTTTGTGATTCTATTTATATAAAATTTGAAAAGTACGTGGAAGTAACTTATACTGATAACCATTAAATCTGTGAATGTATCTGAGAAAAGTAATAACTGAGAAGAGTAACAAGTGGGAGGCTTGTGAGGTGCAGGCACTCTTCTAGGTTTTAATCTGGGTTGTGTTACCTAAGCATATTCAGATTTTTAAAAGTCATCAAGCTGTATATTAATATTTATGCATTTTGGTATATGTATGTTATACTTTAATAACAAGCATAAAATGAATAGTGACAGCAATGAATCATAATATATTAAATAAAAGAAAGAATTCATGGGGTCACAGCAATATCCAACAACAAAAAGGAGAAGAGGGAGAACTTTCATACGTAGAAGAATGCAATATAATAAATGTAGAAGTGATGAGAGAATAAGAAAACCTCAGGCTTTCAAAAACCATGTAATAATTGATATAGGCATGTAGTTAGTACTCCATAACAGGCAATTATTTTCTTAAAACACTTTTGTTCGGTTTTTATTGTCTTCACGCAATCGGAGAGGATGCAAACCTGTCTCCTGAGACCTAGATAAACATTAATATTTTGCCTGCCTGGCTGAGTCAGGGTCCCAGCAGAGTCCCCCGTGGAGTCCAGCTAAGACAATCAGTTCCTGATGTCTAACACTCTATGACCAGCTGGGTGCCAGGCAATTAGTGGTAAAGACAACATATAATGTTAAATTTAGAATACATTTTAGAGTAAGAGTAAGCTCTAAAATAATTATAATTATATAATTTAAAAATAGTTATTTACTATACTAGTCCATTTTCACACTTCTGTAAAGATACTACCTGAGACTGGGTAATTAATAAAGGAAAGAGGTTTAATTAACTCACAGTTCCATATGGCTGGGGAGCCCTCAAGAAACTGATAATCATGGCAGAAGGCAAAAGGGAAGCAAGGCACATCTTACATGGCAGCAGGAGAGAGTGAGAGCAAGAAGGGGGAAGTGCCAGACACTTATCAAACAGCCAGATCTTGTGAGAACTCTCTATTACAAGAACAGCATGGGAGAAGTCGTCCCCATGATCCAATCACTGCTCACCAACTATATCCCTCTATACATGAGGAATACAATTCAAGATGGGATTTGGGTGGGGACCCAAAGCCAAACCATATAATTACTGACCAATCAATTCTTATGAGTGGATCTATAGAATAGTTTCACTCAAAAATCATTTTCAAAAATAATGTTTCTTATAAGACATAAAAATTAGATACATTTATAGTTATAAATGTTCTTATATTTTTAAAAATTAAAATATGCAATGGTTTATTGAGTATTAAAACTCAAACAGCAGATTTATTCTTGGTATATTCTCACATATTTTAATAAACTTACTATATCTCTCTTTAATACTTTTACACTGTTATTTTTTGAAAACAATGTGTGCTATTCAGTATGGATATATTATACTTATTTTTAAAATAAAATTTTCTGCAACATTCTACAAAGATATATTTTATGGCTAATACATTTCAAATTCTTAACAGCTTAAAAAGCATAGAAATACAAGATGAAATTGTACTGAATCCAGAAATTGCCTGCAAATTACATCTGTCACTTAAATATACATCTAATATAGGAAATTATTTAGTTACATTGTTTTGTCTTCCCTCATTGTCTGCCACAGAAAACACTAAAAGTACAGTAGTCCCCTCATATCCAAAGTTTTACTTTCATCAGTTTCAGTTACCAACACTCAACTGTGGTCCAAAAATATTAAATTGAAAATTCCAGAAATAATACATAAGTTGTAAATTTTGTACCATTCTGAACAGCACAATGAAATCTTGAGTTGTCCCACTCAGTCTTACCTGGGATGTGAATTCTCACTTTGTCAGGTAGATGCACACTGCATCCACTTGACAAACCTTAATCACTTAGGAGCCATCTTGGTTATCAGATTTCCTGACACGAGATTGCAGTGCTTGTGACCAAGGAATCTTTATTTACCTTCATAGTGGCCTCAAAGTGCACAAATGTAAAACACTATCTTAACAGGCAGTGTGGTCACCCTAGTATTCACAGGCACATTTCAAAAAGTGTTTATTACCATCTTCACTATTAAATAATTGCATACCTCTGTAAAGAAAATTTTAAACAGATCATTGCATTCCTATTATCTTTAGTGTTTCTGGTGAAACCAAGGGATATCCTATATGGCCAGATGACTTTAAAATGTATGTAATTATCCACATATAAAAATGTACCTATATTTAAAAGTAGCATTAGTGAAATGTCATCATGAGTGTCATTTTTCTCCACATGGTTTTCCTCTGATCCTTTTGTGGTTTCCTTCATTTTTCCAGCAGCATATTTCAATGTGGCGTGCATCATCATTGTTTCTGCCATGCCTGTTTAACTGCCCTTATGTAGCATTTACTTTTCATAAATGCCTCTATGGCTTTGTGCCAGCGAAAATAAAAAACTAAAAGTGCTAAAGCAACATAGTGCAGTGCAATTCACTCAGGCTTGGGTGTCAGACAGGTGAATCTGTGTTTTTTTTTTTTTTTTTTTAATTTATTTATTTATTTATTTATTTTTAATTTATTTATTATTATTATACTTTAAGTTGTAGGGTACATGTGCATAACGTGCAGGTTTGTTACATATGTATACTTGTGCCTTGTTGGTGTGCTGCACCCATCAACTCGTCATTTACATCAGGTATAACTCCCAATGCAATCCCTCCCCCCTCCCCTCTCCCCCCTCCCCCTCCCCCCTCCCCCTCCCCCCTCCCCCTCCCCATGATAGGCCCCGGTGTGTGATGTTCCCCTTCCTGAGTCCGAGAATCTGTGTTTATTATATAAGGTCTTTAAAGTATATGGAAATTGCAGGTCAAATTGCAGGCCTTCCACTTACTCACTGAGGAACTACATCCATAAAATGTGAATAATAAAGGGTGAGGGTTAATGTACCTAGCAGATGCTTACTAAATAGCGGCTATTATTATTTTCATCATTACCATCCCTAGAGTATAACCCAAAGGAAGTCATGCATAAACACATCGGTGACCTGACTCAGTGGAATTCACATTGCTGACTTGACTCAATGCTTGGCTTATTTCTAATAAAACGGTAATGCTAGCTATGGAGCACCTCTTGTCATCTGGAAAATATACCCAAAAAGCACAGATGGAAGGAGGAAGCATGAGGCCAGCCCACTTATTTTTATTGCCACATTTAGTCACTAGGCTGAATGATAGGAAAGCAGAAGCTAAAACACAGTAAAAACAAACAAAAGACAAGACCTAATTGAGGAATTAAAGGACTTCTACTGCAGAGAAAGAGCTTGGGTTTAAATCAAATCATTAGCTGTTTTTGAGTTTATTTCTTGATTATTTAGAATGTCAACATCTCTGAGAAAGCAAAGCAAAGGTTGTCAGCCAGAACACAAGTTGGGCTTATTTAAAAGAAAGGAAGACTTTCATCAAGTAAAGTTTCCATAACCACCTATTTTAAAATGCTGTAAAATGTCATAACTCAGATTAAAAAAAGAATAATGTATCATATTGGAAAGGTTTTTTTTTTTCCAATTTTGTGTCATCTTTTGTAGGGGAAAAGGCCATATCTCTCCTGCCAAAAAAAAAAAAAAAATGGCCAAAGGCATATGAACCCTGTTCCATATTGCTGTAGCATGGTATATGAAATTCATGGGCTTGAACAAGTGAATAAATATTCATCACCTCTGCCTTTTTTTTTTTTTTTTTTTTTTTTAGGTGCCTCCTATACTGCTTGATAAGCAGTTCTCTGAATTCACTCCGGACATTACACCAATCATTTTGGCAGCCCATACAAACAATTATGAGATAATAAAACTCCTGGTTCAGAAAGGAGTCTCGGTGCCTCGACCGCACGAGGTCCGCTGTAACTGTGTGGAATGCGTGTCCAGTTCAGATGTGGACAGCCTCCGTCACTCCCGCTCCAGACTCAACATCTACAAGGCCTTGGCCAGTCCCTCTCTCATTGCACTGTCAAGCGAAGATCCTTTTCTCACAGCCTTTCAGTTAAGTTGGGAGCTTCAGGAACTGAGCAAGGTGGAAAATGAATTCAAGTCGGAGTATGAAGAGCTGTCACGGCAGTGCAAACAATTTGCTAAGGACCTACTGGATCAGACAAGAAGTTCCAGAGAACTGGAAATCATTCTTAATTACCGAGATGACAATAGTCTCATAGAAGAACAAAGTGGAAATGATCTTGCAAGACTAAAGTTGGCCATTAAGTACCGTCAAAAAGAGGTGAGTGTTGCCAGACTCGATCCATCAAAATGCCATAGAATTTAATCACACACAGTGAAGCAAACTGCTACTCACAAAATTAGTTTTGAGTTTTAGAGCATTTTCTATTCAGCTGTAAGTGGATGACATTTATTGTCTGCTGGATTAATAATTATGAATCACATTGAAGAGTGGTAATAAATTGTTTAATAATTGATGTTTTTGGCCTCTGTGTTAAAATGTACACATTGAGTACGGTATAATGGAAAAGCTAATGAATTTTAGTATGTCCAGACTGAGATTTCTGGCTCTGCTATTTATAAGTCTTGTAACTTTAGAGGGTCACAGATAGATTTCCTTAAGCTTCAGTATTCTCACCTGCTTAATGGATTTAATATATATATATATATATATATATATATATGATTCAGCCCTCTGTATCAGCAGGTTCTGCATCCTTGGGTTCAATCAAATGTGGATGGAAAGTGCAGCATTCATAGGATGTGGCACCTTCATATATGGAAGGCTGATTTTTTCCTATCTATGGATCCTGTAGGGCCAACTGCTGCAGGGCTAGAGCAGCCATGGATTTTGGTATCTGCATGAGGTCCTGGAACCAATCCCCCACAGGTGCTTGGTGACAGCTGTATACATAGACAACATTTTCCTCATAGGTTTTTAGGAAGTGTGAAATATGTGGATGTATGAAGACTCTTAGTAAATTATATAGTATTGTTTTATTTATATCAATAAATACATTATTATAAATTCTTAATAAAATAAAATACTTTAGTACAATAGCAGATATAAGTACTAAAACTTTTCTCATGTCTTGCTCAGTTTTTTGATTTGTCAGGAATAAGAAACCAAATAAGTTCATTGCAAGGGAGTAATAAATTTATTGTAAAATGTCCATAAATTAAAAATGCTATATTAAATAACATAATCTCATACCTCTTAACCTTAATCGCCCAGCATAATTGCTTTGTGTTTGAGTGAGTTCTCAAAAGACTGTTTACTTCTATCTGAAGAAAATATTGGTTCTCTGTTCACCCTTAAATGATAGCAATTTTCTATTCCAGAACAATACTTGGAAATGCTATGTAAGATGAAAAACGAAAGAGAAAAAGTAAAAGACTTCTAAATTGTAAAATGCACTCAGTTTCTCTTGAATTTGGCCTTGATGATCCCATGTAAGCCCTGGCTACTTTGTCTGTTGCTACTCACTAAATACTCAAGGCTCAAGATGCCTGAATTTGCTTTCTCAATTTTTTCCTCTAGTTATGTGATTAGTTAAGCTGATCTGGTTGTTATGGGAGCCAGAAATAAGGTGAAATGAACTTTTTCCTTAATAGTGAAGTGAACAGCTTCTTTTGTGTCCGTTCCCTCTAACTCTAAAATCACCTTTGCTATTTTGAGTCCATGTCAGCAGTATTAACTCAGTTTCTTAGGTTTTTATGTTTTAGACTCAGAGATCTAACATTTTAAATGAACTAGAATAATTTTACTTCACAACGATAAGATACATTGATGAAAGATGTTCAAAGTGGTAAATGGGAAGATAAGAAGTCATTATAGACTTTAGACTTGAACGATATTGAGATATTAATGTGGCCTGAATCTTCTTAAAGGTCCGTATTAGCACAGTAGTATGCTTTGCTTTCTTTAATTTTTCTTTGGAGAAGGGGTTTAAAGAATCGACACGATGATTGCGAAGATTTTCTCTTATGCCATAGCTGTTAGTGTTAACATTATCCTACAAACGTTGAATGGAATAAAGTTCCCAAGATGTGCAATTCATGAAATGAAACAGAAAACCCAGAATCAGCCTGCTCTGCTCACCTGTTGCTCTTTAGGTCTCTCTGCAGCCAGTGAATGAACTCAGATTTATTTTTTGCCTGCACTCATTTTGGTCATGCCATCAGAGCTGATTTAACGTCATCTTTGGCCACAATAACTTTTGTGAAAGCCTGGGAACAAAATACTCATAAACTCCTTTACCATATCCTCATAACAGAATGCTGTCAATGATATTACATTAACTGGCGCTGCCAAATTCCTGTCAAAGAGTTGTTCGAGATAGAAATTGTAATTTGAATTTCTTGCATATTTATATTTTTAACTAAAAAGCATTTAGTACACTTTGGTCATGTATTAATTTCCTTAATAACTCTTTCAACATGTATTTCACAGAACACATTCCAGGCAACGCACGGGGCACTTGGGATTCCCTGGTGTCAGGTCTCTGCTCTCATACAGCTTATAGTCTATTAGGAGAGACAATAAAACATTGAATATATGTTCTTCGTTTTGTTCCTGAACCACTAAAAATGTTCTTCCTTTCTGAACATGTTTTCTTTGCTTATGTTCTTCTGTATATGTTATAAGTATAAAAAGTGCATTCAATGTCAAAACCTATGAAAAAGCCATAACTCTAATCCCATCTTCAGTATGTAAGAAGCAAAGCAATGCAAGACATTTGATAATTTCTAACACTTCTCTCAAGATGTTTGTATTCTTGCTAATATGGAGTTATGGAAGGGTGATAGAGCCTAATAACACAAGATAAAAGAGAGCAAAAAACATCTAGCATGTAACAAAAAAATAAGAATTAGTGCTATTTTTTAAAAGATAATTTTCTTCTAGATATGGTGTCTTGCTATGCTGCCCAGGCTGATCTGAAACTCCTGGGTTCAAGCAATCCTCCCCAAAAGATACAATTTTAAAAGACATTGTATGGTATTTTTTTCCTTTCAAAATGTTTTGAGATTTCAATGGAGAAAAAAATGAAAATGAAATTCTTACACAGTTGTTCTGGAGTATCTTGCATTTACTATCAAAGAGCATGTTTTTCTCAGATTGATGATTTTCCCAAAGCAAAGTAACATTGGATAACTGATAGCATAATTTAAAAAATTCAGGAATAACATTTTACTTTCATATATACCTTTTAAAATCATAAGTTGTATTTTACAGCATGTATTCTTAGGTTATTCAGAAATTATTAAATTCAAATATTAAAGGTTTTCTAGTAAGATCATGTGCCTTAAAGAAAACTCTGCTTTAGCATGTCTTGCTTCATATCTTTCTTACCGAAAGTTTTCCTTGATTTGGTCTAAACAAGTCTGAGGTTTGTCTTTAGTCCATCTCTCAGGATTTGGAATGCTTTCTCATTAACCTTCATTCACATAGCTAAGTCCTGCACACTTTTTAAAGATCATCTCACGTCTTGTCTCACCCCAGGAGCATTCTATGAAGCAAACCCCTCCGTAGACTCTCTTGGATAAATGTCCTCATTATACACACCCTAAATTGCATTGTGTTATTACTTTTCCATCTCCTCCTCTAGGCGGTGTCAGGAACACATCCATCTTACTCACCAGTCATACTGTAGCCCCTGACATACAGAAGGTGCTAGGTGATGAATGCACCTGAAGGAAGTCACGGATGCTCTTAGATCTGGATGGTTCCCTGCATGTTTCTTTGCCTGAATAAATTGCACTGTTTAGTTTAATCTCCTAATAACAGTTTCCTTATGAATCAACATATTAAAACAATTAATGTTGCCAGGATCTGATTGCAGACTTGTTCTGGCACTTCTCTAATTTCATCCAAAGGGAAAGCTCTGTGTTAATTGCATGCCATAGATATTTTTACATTTTCATTTTATATATTCTTTCTAAGCAGTAGCATCATAGAAAGAAGAATTTTATTATTTCTATTAATTCTAGGCTAATGATGCTGTAATTGTATTGATCATATATTAGTAGAACAAACATCTTGTATCAATTCAAATGAATGTATTTTAGCAACTGGGTTAAGTTGTTCGCATTGTTTATTATATTAAACCTCCAAATACACTTCTGAAGTATGAACTATTTGTTGTTGGTTTTTTCATGAAAAAGTCAGAGTCACAGAGGGTTATATAATGTGCAGTGTTACTCTGTTAAATATTGGGGCCAGATTGCAAATCCAGATCTTAACTACAAAAACTTTGCTCTAACCATCACACCATATTGCCTCCACCCAGACATCATCCTACCGAACACTGGGTAAACCTGAGAAAACTGAAGCTACTAGCCTAGTTTCGTTGAGCACATGAATTTATTTTATGACTCAGCTCCCCTGTAATGAAAGCTTTGCATTTCAATGTGAAGTTTTCTTTGTTTTCACATTGTGATGAAGGACTTGATTTCTTCAGAGAGTGTGAAGCCTGCTTTTCCTTTCTTTCTTACTCCACTTTTATGTTTCCATGTCAAACAAAAATCTTTCAAGTACCATTCTGCGATGGGACAGGTTTAAGGTTTAAGGTTGCTCCCTTGACCAAGCACTCCCATCCCAATGTCAATCATCTAAATGAATAATATCAAAGGAAGCTGGAAACAAAAAGCATGTACTCATACCCTTAAAACTGATTCTTCCCCTGAGTGTAACATAAAGGCGAGGTATGACTGAGGACATGTCTTAGACAAAGAACTTGTCCTTTGGATTCTGGCATGATTTTTGCAGATGCAGAGTCTGTGGCAGTTAAAATTACTTTCATGTAGTCATTCCTCTTGCCTAATATTTGTAAGATTACTAAAGGTGAATGGGAAGCTTAATGCACTTCTTAACTATTTTTTACAGCAAAGACCTTCCCTAGTTTTAAGTACACGATTCACAATATTGTGAAGTAACTAATGAAGAGGCAGAGTAGCCTAGATGTTGAATAACAATAAAAGAAAGGAAATACATTATTCTGTCTAAAAACATTACAATTCAAACTCTCTATAGCGTTTCAAATTTAAGTGAAAAGTAATCTCTACACAGTAAATAGTATAAGATATATATATGTATATATGTATATATGTGTATATGTGTGTGTATATATGTGTGTGTGTATATATACATATATACATATACACACATATACATACATATATACATACATACACACATATATATATAGTCTTTCCCTTTCATGAAGGTGTTTCAGCAGCTTTGCAACATTAGCTTAAACTTTGGAACTAATCTGGGTTTTGTCCCATACATTAATGGGATTGTTGAAGAAGGAGAAAAATCAACATTTGAACAGCCCTCTGGCTCATGACCTCCTAACCTTCTGTTTATCCAGTGTTGGGGGAATGGAGAAAATATGAAGAGATTCATGTCAATCAGACACTATCCATGGCATGGTAAACTAAATTGATTTGGAATATTCCAGAATTACAGGCTCCTTAAAGCTCTCTTAATCTCAAGATTCTTGGTTCTGTTTCTTGATTTATTTCAAACCCCTTGATATGAAAGCGAGAAACAAGACTGCTGTCAGAAAGGAGACAGGGGAGGTGGGGGAGAATCTAGGGACACAGGAAACACATAGGGTATAGTCTTAACAACCAAGGGACACCTTGGGTGAGAGTTGGGGTGCATCGCAAGAGTGCTAAACCAGTTAAATAACAAATAGAGCAGACACTGCAGACTGTGTTTTCTTAAAACTGCCTAGAACCATACTTGTCTGTATATCATGGCCTTCATTTTATAAACTCTTTTTTGATAAGTTTATCAAGCCAACAGGTTAATTCAAATTTTATTTGACAAGGCAATAAATAATCATTTAAATCCAATCTTACAATATGAACTTCATATTAAAAATCAACCAACAAACAAATTAAAAATACCACTCATGTTCTTTATCTACCTGATATCTACATATCTGAGATCTATAGCAAGATGTCATTTTGTGCTTCTGTTAGCAGTTGAGGGACAATAACATCTCTCTCTACATATTTTTTGATTAGAAATTCCTAACCTTCAAGGTTGTACCCTACCCATCTTTAAAAAAATCACACAGATAAGTTAATGATAATGTTGCATGCTTGCTATCTCATAAGGACCTTGGATTGGTGTTGGGAAACAGTGATTCTCTCCTCCTAGATACAGTGGATTTTCGTGTCTGGTCAGCAGTCATGCTAGACCTTTGCACTTGCTACAAATTTGACAGCATAGCTGACCATTTAACCACTGACTGTCTTCATCTTTTGTTTTTCTCCTTTTTCACCCTTGTTTAATCTGGGATGTGTAAAACATACCTTTCATATTTTGTTATGCCTGTAGCTGACAGAGTATATATAATTTGGGGAAAAATATCTCTTGCTATGTAAAGTTTTAAAAAATAAGTTTGAAAATCTCATGCTGGCCAGGTGCAGTGGTTCACACCTGTAATCCCAGCACTTTGGGAGGCCAAGGCAGGCGGATCATGAGGTCAGGAATTTGAGAGCAACTTGGCCAACAAAGTGAAACCCCGTCTCTACTAAAAATACAAAAATTAGCTGGGCATGGTGGTGGGTGCCTTTCATCCCAGTTACTCGGGAGGCTGAGACAGGAGAATTGCTTGAACCCAGGAGGCAGAGGTTGCAGTGAGCCGAGATCACACCACTGCACTCCAGACTAAGCAACAGAGCGAGACTCCATCTAAAAAAAAAAAAAAAAAAAAAAAAAAAAAAAAAAAAAAAAAAAGTCATGCTATGGAGACTTTTTCTCATGGGCATCAAATAACTCTTAGAGAAGGAGAGCAAAGAGACTACATGGAGAAACATGAGAGAAAACACCATAGTCCTTATGGTGTTCCCCTTCACAGCTGAGTCATTTATGTAAGTAAAGTTGGTAAAGCCTTTTCCTTAGTTTGGTTTTCTTATTTAACACACTGGGTTATCTGAATGAGATTCAATTACCATGTCCTTTTCCCTTATGCTTCTTCTATGTTTAAACTGCTTTGAAAAGATTCATGTCCTCCAATGTGCCTTCAAATACCACTTTCTCTGAAAAACCTTCCCTTAAATTATACCCCGGTTAAAATTAGTTATTGTTTTCCCTTTGGTATGGTAGAAACATTCCTTTATTAGAAATGTTGATTTTTCCTTTTATTATTTGTTTTCACATTTTGCTTCTCCAGTTGAATGTCTTGCCTCTAATATTAACCTCCTCCAAAACATTACTCACAACACTACTAAAGGTTTTTGTTTTATTTTATTTATTGGAAAGGCAGATCTAGGAAAAACTTTCCCAGTTATACAATTGAAAATCCCAAGCCCAGAGAAACCCTCAGTTTGGGTGACTGTAAATCTGATCACTAGAGTTCTGTGTTAAGCATTGTAGTGTCTATCACATAAAGTCCAACTGCCACAGCAGTCTTATGTAGATTCTGCCTAAATTTTTCAGTTTTACCTTTCTTAATGCCCACCATCACTGCTTAGAGTCTATATTTCAGCCAAGTGGGAACATTAATAACATTGTTGCAGTATTTCCCCTTCTAGGCCTTTATATCAGGCATCTCTTGAGGTCGGCCCTATTTCTTTGTTCATCTATTGCAATGGGTTTCATCTGGATCATATTAGCATCACCTGGGAAGTTTGTAAACACTACATTGCTGCATATATCCCACTTTCAAACTAGTTAAATCAGAACATCTGGGATATTCACCACATCTTTGAAACTTTGAGTTTCAAACTCTCCAGATAATTCTAATGTGCAATCAAGGTTGAGCACCACTTAAAATTATCGATTAAAGTTTCGTCTCTGACTTCAAGCTTCTGTAGATTTCCTTGACTCTCTCAGGTAGAGAAGACAATGGCTCCCAAATGTGTCTGATTATCAAACTTGCCCGGACAGTTTTTAAACATAGCACTTTGCATGCAGAAATTTGCCTTCAATAAGTCCTTGCACTCATGACATCCCATGAAACTTATTTCAAATTTTTCCCATCTTTCTCCTCTCCTCACTGTCCACCCTGCCATTTCCTTACTCTATTATGGCTTCCCAGAACCAGAAGCCATCCTCTCTACCTACTGTACATCCTGCTCGTCTCTCAGGACTCTCAGAGCTTTCATTTCTTTATTTTCCCTATCTTCAAAACGAAAGAGTCTGGTAGGAAATCAATATCCTATTTAAAATGGAGGAGTAGACCTGGGGAATGGAAAGACAACCAGGCAGGGAATTATTGATGGCTGTTGATCGGCACATAGAAGGAAAGGGCTCATACATTAACATTTTCCCTGTCCTGGGAAAAGTAGACTAGGGCATAGAGAAAGGAAACCTCTCCATTCGTAGTACATACACAATAGACAGATCTTCTTCCATGTAAGTTTCTGATCATCTAAAGGTCTAGGAACTATGGGGAAAATGTTTTAATGGTATCAAGTAACTCATCTCTCTGTGATTCAAATAGAATATCATATTAAAAGTAAAAGAACAGGTGGGTTGTGGTGGCTCATTCTTGAAATCACAACACTTTGGGAGGCCGAGGCAAGCCAGATCACTTGAGCCTTGCAGCTGAAGACCAACTTGGGCAACAAAGCAAAATTCCGTCTCTACAAAGAAAAAACAATTTAGCTGAGCATGTGCCTGTAGTCCCAGCTACTCGTGAAGCTGAGGTGGGAGGATCACCTGCAGCCAGGCAGGTTGAGGCTGCAGTGAGCCAAGATTGTAGCAGTGCACTCCAGCCTGGGTGACAGAATGAGACCCGTCAAATAAATAAAATAGAATAAATAAATAAATAAATAAGGTCTATGAATTGGATATAATGCTCTTTTCTGTTCGTAATCAAGGATGTACCGTTGGACAACTTATCCTTTGCATTTCTATTTTCTCTTCCCTAAAATAGGTTGCCTTGTGAAGATGAAATGTGATAATGCAAGTACAGAGCTTAGCATATTTCCCTGCATATTTGCTCATGAAAGAGTGGCTATCTATTATTATCTGTTATTATTATTATTACTACTACTACTATTTTTTGTCTGTTCCTGGGCCCCCAATATGAAAGGCTAAGCATATGCAGAAAATGCATGATTTTCTGATTCCACTATATACTATGCAGCAGAAATTGTAGGCAAGTGTTAGCTTCATCATTGAACATTTTAATACTTGTTATAAACATTCAACTGTTTCTTGTGGGTTACATTACTATTTTGAATATCAAAAAGAAGTTTCGGCTGGGCACACTGGCTTACGTCTGTAAGCCCAGCACTTTGGGAGGCCAAGGCAGGCGGATTGCTTGAGCTCAGGAGTTTGAGACCAGCCTGGGCAACACGGTGCAACCTTGTCTCTGCAAAAAAATAAAAATAAAAAAATTAGCCAGGCATGGTGGTGTGTGTCTGTACTCCCAGCTACTTGGGAGCCTGAGATGGGAGGATCACTTGAGCCCAGGAGGTTGAGGCTTCAGTGAGCCATGATTGCACCACTGCACTTAAGCCTGGGTGACAGAGTGAGACCCTGTCTCAAAAAAAAAAAGAAAAAAGAAAGGAAAAGTTTGTTTTTCTTAAGTCTATTGGTATAGTAAGTACTCCAAACTATTTATATTAAGATATGTATTGTCACCAAAACAGTAATAATATATACTTCATCCCAGCCTTTAATAACTCTTCCCAGTATAGGCTTTCAAAGCAACTTACGTTGTGTAGTACATACTTGATATTAACTTGCCCATCTGAATGGCATTTTAAAATATACTGTAGGCATTCGTTATGTATGTCCTTTGAACCTGACTGCTACACCTCAGAATCTTAGCTATAGTCATAGAAAGGATTTTCATACATGAGACTACACTGAGCGATGTGAATTGTGAAGTCTGTAGAAGAAAAATAGAATGCAGAATTCCTGTAGCTTAGTTTTCTCTCCTGCTGTTCTGTAGAGCATGCCCAGTGACTGATTGCTGAACCTCTGCCTCTCTTTTCTCCATGGTTGTGCACACACCTGCCGTTGCTAGGCAGAGGCAACATGGATTACAGAATCCCTAATGCTTTAACCCCACCCCCTCCTGGGGACCAAACCTCTCAGTCCTGCCACTCTGTAATGGCAGAAGCAGATGCCTATTCAGTACTTTTCAGACTGGGTCATGAAACTATGACAAGTCATTAGGCATTCAATTTAACACTAGGTTTTTAGAGCTTGGAATTCAATCGGCATGAGTGTCTTTACAGCTAATTAAGTTACATGTAGCCACTGTCTTCTAATTCCTATCTGAAAGTGTTTTTTTCTCACAGTTAAATTTGAAATTGTGTGTGTCCAAAACATTGTATAAATTTGTCCTTTCAAACAGCACTGTTTAAGAAGTGACAAGTGTCTTATAAAGCATAAAACAGCAAATTTTAGTTTTAAATTAGATATAAAAACTTTGATACTGCTTTAAACAAATATTTAAAAATATATGTTCAAGGAACTGTACTCTTCTATTCACCTGAGAAAATGTACATAAGCAGCTCTTTATGATACAGCTTTCATTTAGCAAAAACAACAATCAAAAACATTAGGCTAATGATAATATCTTTGATAAACTGCATTGTGTATTGGATACCTTCCCTTGGCCCTCAAATGAATTGCTTTTCAGCATAAAACTGGTACTTCTGACTATGATGATTGACAAGAAAGAAAGTGCTAGCAATAAGATCATTAGGTTTCCATTATTCAGATACAATCATGTAGTTTGTCAGTGACGGAGAAGGCTTTCTCTTGTTTCTGTTGTAAAAATGTTCACATTTATTCTTCAGGGTTATTTTCTCTTAGGTCATTATTTAGTGACCCATATTTTCTCTGTCATTCATCACAAAGCACAAGAATTGCCAGCTTTTAGAGTTACGGGCTTAACAGCTTATTCTATTCAACATATTTCCTGGAAGTCTTTTGGAAGTTTATGAAACTGAAACGTTATAGTTCTCAAGAAACTTGTTGATTTTGAGATATAAACTTCTGCTTAAGTTCTCATAAATTACTCATATGAGAGGGAACATTTTTACTTATTCCTCACCCTCATTAATCTTTGACCCTGTTAGGCATAGTCATAATTTTTCTAAATGGAGGTTAATTCTTTTGTTTGAATTTTTAGAAACAAAGACATACAGTAAAACTCTCTAGGATTGATGATGCCTGTGCTATAATTTGGTGATTTGTGATTCTGAAGCTGAATTCTGAAGCTGTGTGTTTCCAGATGGCTTCTAGGTGGTATAGAACAGGGAAAGCAATCACATAGCTCTATGGTTTTTGTTTCACACCCTATTCCCTTTCTCCTTCAGAGTGCTAGGGAACATGGAGTGGCATGCCCTCTGCATGCACAGAAGGAGCAAACTAAGCCCATCCTCCATGGTTCCTTGCTAGCTCCCTTCTTGTTTGTAAAAGCCTGCTGAAAAAAAAAATTCTTCACAACACTGATACAGTGTTAAATGATGGATGATGTTGTTGTTATTTTTCACAGCACCGATAAAGTGTTAAATGATGGACCTTGTTGTTATTTTTCTCCATGCCCTTATCGATGAACAGTGATTTTCCCAGGCAACTGTGGGACATGTAGCCCTGAAACCTCTTTTTACCCTTTTCTTTATTCTCCTCTTTTTATCTTATTAATTGCCAATTAATAATTGTACTTATTCCTGGGGTACATAGTGATGTTTTGATACATAGAGTATGTAGTGATCAGCTCAGGCTAATTAGCATATCCATCATCTCAAACACGTGGTCCTTCTCTTTGACCACCGGGATGAAGCTGGAAATCTTGCTGGTAGCTAAGACAGGGAGCACGAGAGGAGGCTAACAGAGGGGACTGGAGCTCCCACCACAGAGATCTTCTCTCTGTCTCTAAATGCAATTCCACAAAAAGTGTATTTTTGGTGCCAAACACTAAGAATGGCAAAACGAGAAGACAGCAAGCCCCAGGCCAAGTTCAAATTTCTTTCAGAAGTTTCCTACAACCTGGAATTTTGCTCTTGCTTAGATAACAAAATGAGATTTCCAAGAGCCACCTTATTGAAGCCCAGGAAAATATTTCTAACCTTGAGATTTTATGGGAGACTTTCCTAAAAATAAAACATCTTAATTGAGTTTCAGTGGAAAAATAGGATTTATTCAGGCAAAGAAGTTAGAAAAAGGCATATGGGGAAGAAATACTTTGTGCAGTTTCATGGAGGCAAAGAAGAGCATGAAATATGGAGGCACATTCAGTGACCTTTCCGTCCTCATTCCAAACCCATGGCCTCTACCCTCACTTTCTCTCTACTGGGCAAGTGCGGCTGGCTCCTCTGTTGGTGTCAGCTCATATTATCACCTTCTCAGTGAAGACTTCCAGAACACTCGATCCCATTGGTATCCTTTTCTCCCACCCATTATTCCCTTTTATATCACAATTTTATTATCTTTGCAACCTTTATCAAAATCCAAAATAATTTTATTTATTTGTGTGTTTATTATCTATCCTCCTCCACCTGTATCTAAGTGTTATCTTATCTGATTTGATTATTAGTGCAATTTCAGTCCCTGAAACAGTGCTTAGAAATATACTAAGTGCAAAATAAATGATCATAAATCAGGGTGGACAGAAGGTGAAATTAGGAAAAAACACCAAGACTAGGTCATAAAGACCTAGGATTGGCAATACCAAGGAACCTGGTTTTTATAAAATGCTGTGATATTTTATCATGATTGAATACGTAGATCTATATTATCTCTATTATTTTTTGAAACTCCTATTCTTCAAAGAAGAACTCATTGTCTTTCTCTTTGTGTCTGGTCCTTCTATCATCTCTGTTAAAGTAGAAGGCACTCCCAGTTACTTATGTTAGATATCTGAGAGTCATCCTTGATTATTTTATATGCATCATCTCCAAAAGCTTGATGGGGTAGAAGAGAGATAAATGCAAATTGAGAGATGCTGGCTGATTTCCCTTCTCTTGAATCAGAGCTTGCCTTGTCTACCTGCGTGACCCATAGAATGCAACAGAAGTTTTTTGGGACTCACTGTTTTTTGGGACCGGGTCTCACTCTGTCATGCAAGCTGGAGTGCATTGGTACATTCTCGGTTCATAACAACCTCTGTCTCCTGGGCTCAAGTGATCTTCCCACCTCAGCCTCCCAAGTAGCTGGAACCACAGATACATACAACCACATGGGGCTAATTTTTGTATCTTTTGTAAAGACAAGGTTTTGCCATGTTGCCCAGGCTGGTCTCAAACTCCTGAGCTCAAGCAATACACTCAACTTGGCATCCCAAAATGTTGGGATTACAGGATTGCTTTGACTATTTGGGCGTTTTGTTCTGTTTTGTTTTTGGTTTCCTATGAATTTTACAGTTGCTTTTTCTAATTCTGTGAAAAATGACATTGGTAGTTGAATCTGTAGTTGCTTCAGGCAGTAAGATCATTTTTAATTATATTAATTTTGATCTGTGAGCATGGCATGTTTTTCCATTTTATGCCATCTACTATTTCATCAATGTTTTGTAATTTTCCTTGTAAAGATCTTTCACCTCCATGGTTAAATATATTCTTAGGGTTTTTTTTGTACCTTTTGTAAATGAAATTGCCGTCTTGATTTTGTTTACAGCTAGACTGTTATTGGTGTATAGAAGTGCTACTGATTTTTGTACACTGGCTTTGTATATACTGAAATTTTGTTGAATTCATTTATTCAAGTCTAAGAGTTTTTTGGTGAAGCCTTTGTGGTTTTCTAGCTGTAAGACATGTCGTCGATGAACAGGGTTAATTTTACTTATTTTCCAATTTGGATACTTTTTATTTTTTTCTTTTGCCTAATTGCTCTTGCTAGGACTTCCAGTACTGTGTTGAATAGGATGGGTTAAAGTGGCATCCTTGTCTTGTTTTAGTTCTTAACAAGAATGCTGTCAACTTTTCCCAACTCATTATCTCATTGTTTCATTGGTTTGAAATAAAACAATTACCTCTGGCTAGATCCTACTCTTTCTTCATGATGTTAAAAGTGGGTCTTAATAAATTCCACCTCATTTCTCAGGTTAGACTGGTTTTCCCTCTTCTGTGTATAGAGCATGTACATTTACCACATTATATTATAATTAATTGTTTTAGTCTCTCCCATTCATGAGACTCTGAGTTCCTTGAATCCAAGAACTGACATCTTTATTTTGCTATCTTCAGCAACTACAGTGGCACTGGCACATTAGGTACATGTTTGTGGAATTAATGCTACATTTTTTTTTCTTCAAGCCAAACAACCCATTTGTATAATACCTTGATGACAGTTCTTCTAAGAGATTTTATGTTGAGGAATAACTTGACCATTGGTGAGGAAAAAATAGCAAAGCTTTGCATATAACTTTCATTGACTGCCTTCTATGCATACAATGAAGGTAAATGCTATGGGGGAAAGAAAAAAGAAATAGTAGATAGCTCCTTTGGAGGTGGGGAAAGGGACATACTACTTAAATAATATTTAGGCAAACATATACAAAATATAATGATTTTGTTTGCTTTTTAACTATTTTAATGAAAGGAATATTGGATGTAAAATTTGACAAAACAATTTTAATACTGATTGATTGCATTTCATTTTTATCTCTTATACAGTTTGACATTTATCTGGTCAAACAAATATTGCCAAAAATATTATTCACGTAGCATTGATTGTGTGATTAAAGTTCAGATGCCTAGGAAGCTGTAATAGCTATTAAAATATAACAGATACTGTTGTATTGAAGCATTTTAATTATTTCTATGTATTTCTCACCTTTTATCATTTTGGTTTTACTTATGCTTTATCATTTCTTCATTGACTATTGCCAACATGTCTCTGTCTAGCACTTAAACTCTAGAGGAAGTTTTGATTTTCTCAGCTTCTTGTCTTAAGAAAAAATGATTAATATATCAGGATGTATGAGCAGCATCAGTTTTTGATGTTTCTGTGTGCTGACTGTGTGAACTGAGTGTTATAGAATCTTGACCAACCATTTTCAGAAAGGACAATGAATGAATATGTAAGAAAGTCTGTTAACCAAGGATATTAGGGATAAAATTGGTGCTAGTAATAGATTATTTTGAATAGCTAAATTATAAGTCCCAACATTTTCTTGCTTACAATGTAATAAATTCTGATGAAAATCATTTGGCTAAAAATCTAACACATTGTGTATCATCTCATTTTTACACAAAATATAATATATATAATTTTTTTCTTAATAACTCAGAGCTTCAGAATAGACCTCAGTTATTATACTTTGACATCTAGTTGTAAGTTTAGGATGTTTAAACACTCATATTAATAGCTTCTTTGGCCTGTATGAAAATTATGGCAGAAATCTATCTTTTTATAGTTTTAAAGTCCTGTCCCTCACTATTTGCCTCTACTTGCTAATTTCAAAGCAGCTGCAATTTTACAGGTACTTATTCTGATCAATTTTGGACTGGGCAACCTGAAAACTACTCCAGGCTGAAGTGTGGGAAAATCAAAATAAAAATTCTCTGAGTAAGAATATGGGAATTAATTTAGAAATACAATGCATCATATTGAATGCCTCAATATTTTGACATTACTTTAATATCTTGGATAATTTGTTTTACTTTCTTAAGTTTCAGAGAGATCAAGGTTGCCAAAGAAGCTATTTGTGAGTATTTAAAGTGAATCTGTGTGTGTGTATTTGCGTGTGTGTGTGTGTGCACAAAGAGCTTTCAGAATATAAAAGGAAATGTTTAGACTCTTGAAAATTAAAGCATAATTAATATAAACAATGAAGAACTACTTCTCTGGAGTTTATTGGGAACTTACAGAAAAGTCAGTTAATTTAACCAAACATTGAATTTTTTTGGAAATTATCAACATAGGAATTCATGAGGGAAGCACTGCTAACATTTACTGAATAATTTAATTATAAACAAAACATAACTGCAGGTTTTTTCAAGCTCTTGAAAAAGTATTATTATTTGATACTTATCATATACAAAAGAAAATGTGTGAGATATATATGTGTGTGTGTGTGTGTGTGTGTGTGTGTGTGTGTAAATAATAAAGCATAATAAGAAACAAGCTCCCCATCCCTGAACCTACCTCCCGAGGTAAAAATATACTAATGTGTTTTTAAAAATAGGCCTAATCTGCTACATTTTAAGAGATCCATTGCATTTTCAAAACACAAGAACTTTCTCACAGTAATGTTTTCACTGGAAACCTGAAGAGTCGCAGAGGATTAGCCAGCTGTCTTTCTCTGTCGTAGTCTTTCTGAGTGGCCAACCTCTGACTACTGTGCTTTGTTTTGTTCTCTTTTTAATTTTTGTATTGTGGTGAGATATACAAAATACAAAATGTACTATCTTAACCATTTTGTGTGTATAGTTGAGTGACATTAATTGCATTCATATTGTGCAACCATCATTACGATCCACTCTACAACTGTTTTCATCTTGCAAAACTGGAGAGAAGGGGAAATGAGGAGTTAGTGTTTAATCAATATAGATATTCAGTCTCTGGCATCCACCATTCTAGTTTCTGCCTTTATAATTTTGACTAATTACCGCATATAAATGGAATTATATATTTGCCTTTGTCTGATTGGCTTATTTCACTTGGCCTAATGTCCTCAAAGTTCATCTATGTCGTAACAAATGCCAGATTTTTCCTTCCTTTTTAAGACTAAACAATATTCCATTGTATGTATATACCACATTTGCCTATCCAATCATCCACTGAAGGATACTTGGGTTGGTTACTTCCACATTTTAGCTGTGGTGATAACACTACTATAGAAATGAGAATACAAATATTCAACACTCTACTTTCAATTCTTTTGGGCATACCCCCAGAAGTGGAACTTCTGAATCATATAGTAATGGTATTTTTTTAATTTTTGAGAACCCTCCACAAGTGTTTTTCACAGTGACTTTACCATTTTACTTTCCCACTAACACTGCGTGAGGGTTCCCATTTCTCCACATCCTCACCTACAATTGTTGTCATCTGTTTTTGTAAATAGCGGCCATCCTAATGGGTGTGAGGGTGCATCTCATTGTAGTTTTGATATGCATTTCCCTCATGATGAATGATGTCGAGCCTCTTTGCAAGTGCTTATTGGCTGTTGGTATATCTTCTTTGGAAAAATGTCTACACAGGTTCTTTGCCCATTTTCTTTTCTCACCTGTGCCTTTGGTGTGATATCTAAAAATTATTGCCAAGTCCAATGTAATGAAGTTTTTGTTCTATTTAATTTTCTAAGAGTTGGAGAGTTTTAGGTCTATGTTTAGGCCTTTGATTCATTTTGAGTTAATTTTTGGTATGGCAAGGGTCCAACTTCATTCTTTTTTATGTGTATATTCAGTTTTCCCAGCACCATTTGTTGAAAAACTTTCTTTTCCCCTATTGAATGGTCTTGGCACCATTATCAGAAACAATTTGATCATATATGTGAGGCTCATTTCTAGGCTCTTGACCATTTCACTGGTGATTATGTCTGTTTTTTTTTTTTTGTTTGTTTTGTTTTTTTTGGCCAGTGCCAATGTTTTCATTATAGTAGCTTAGCAGTAAGTTTTGAAATCAGGAAGTATGAGACCTCAAGCTTTGTTCTTCTTTATCAAGATTATTTTGACTCTCAGGGTCCCTTGAGATTCCATATGAATTTTAGGATAGATTTTCTATTTCTACAAAAAATATCACTGGGCTTTGTATAGGGATTGTGTTAAGTCTATAAATTGCTTTGGGTAGTGTTGACCTCTTAATACTATTAAGTCTTCCAATCCATGAATGTGGGACATCTTTCAATTTATGTAGGTCCTCTTTAATTTCCTCCACCCATGTTTCATAGTTTTCATTGTATAAGTTTTCACATCCGTGGTTATGGTAATTTCTACATATTTTATACTTTTTGATTTTTTTATAAATTGAATTTTCTTAATTTTCTTTTAAAATTACTCATTGATTATGTATAGAAATGTAATTTATTTTCATGAGTTGATTTGTACTCTGCTACCTTGCTGATTTTGTTTAATTCTAACTATTCTTTTGTGGAATCTTTAGGGTTTTCTGCATATAAGGTTACATCATATGTAAACAGATAATTTTACTTTTTTCTTCCCAGTGTTGACAGTTTTCTTTTCTTTTTCAAGCAACCGCTCTGGCTAGAAATTCCGGTACTATGTTGAATAGAAGCAGTGACAGCAGGCATCCTGGCTTTGTTCCTGATCTTAGAGAAAAAGCTTTTAGTCTTTCACCATTGAGTATGATATCCAATGTTGATTTTCCATATGTGGATTTACTGTGTTGCAATAATTTCCTTCTATGCCTAATTTGTTGAGTGGTTTTTTTTTTAGTCATGAAAGGGTATTGAATTTTGTTAAATAATTTTCCTGAATCAATTGAGAAAATAATATGATTTTTAAAATTCATTCAGTTAATGTAGTGTATTACATTAATTGATTTTATATGTTGAAAAATCAGTGCATTCCAGTAATAAATCCCATTTGGTAATGATAGTCTTGGTAGGTTTTGTGTTTCCAAAAATTTGCTCATTTTATTTAAGTTATCCAATTTGGTGGCATGTGACTGTTCATATTCCTCTCTTATAATCCTTTTTCTTTCTTTAGAATAAGTAGTGGTGTTTTCATTTCTGATTTTAGTAAATTGAGTCTTCTCTATTTATTTTAGTCAGTCTCACTGAAGGTTTGTCAATTTTATTGATCTCTTTGAAGAACCAGCTTTTTGGTCTCATTGACTGTCTCTGTTTTCTAATCTCTATTTTGTTTATCTCTGCTTTCATCTTTATTATTTTCTTTCTTCTATTAGCTTTGTGCTTGCCTTTTCCAATTTACTAAGTTGTAAAAATAAACTTTCAACTTGAGATCTTTCTGTTCTTTCATGTATTTATAGCCATAAATTTACCCCTTAGCACTACTATCTCTGTGTCTCATAAATTTTGGTATGTTGTATTTTTATTTTCATTGATATTTATTTTCTAATTTTTCTTGTCTGTCTTCTTTGATCTGTTGGTTATGTTGTTTAATTTTCACAAATTTGTGATTTCTTTTCCATTTTGCTTTTCATATTGACTTCCAACTTCATCCTCTTGTGTTCAGAAAAGATACTTTGTATGATATCAATATTTTTAAATTTATTAAGAATTAATTTGTGACCTAACACATGGTCTGCCCTGATAATGTCACATGATCACTTGAGGAAAAATGTGTATTCCGTTATTGTTGAGTAGAGTGTTCTGTATGTGTCTGTTAGATCTAATTGGCTTATTGTGTTGCTCAGGTCCTCTATTTCATTACTTAAAGGAAGATTATTCTGTCTGTTCTTGAGAGTGGGTATTGAAGTCTCTATTATTGTAGAATTTTTTACTTCTACCTGGAATTCTGTCAAAATTGATATATTTTCATGAACTATCATCAGACGTGTCAATGTTTATAATAATTATATCTTCTTGTAATAAACCTTTTATTAATATATAATGTTCTTTTTGTCACTTTTTTATTTAAAATCAATTTTGTCTGATATTAGTATTGCCACTTTTTCTCCCTTTGGTTACTATTTTCATTTAATTGCCTTTTTTATTCTTTCACTTTCAAACTATTTGTGTATTTGAATTTAAGGTGAGTCTCTTGTAGAAAGCATATAGTTGAATCATGTCTTATTCATTCCTCCAATTCCTGTCTTTTGAGTTGGAGAGTTTAATCCATTTACATTTAAAGTTATTGCTGATAAAGGATACTTACTTCTGTCATTTTGCCATTTGTTTTTGTTTATTTCCTGTATTACTATCTTCTTTTATGTATAGCTGGGTTTTTTTGTAATTACCTTCTCATTTTCTTTTGTGTATATTCCATAGCTATTTTCTTTGTGGTTACCATGGGGATTACATTTAATGTTGTAATGATATAACTTTCTAATTTAAATTCATACCATCTTAACTTCAATAACATGCAAAAATACAGTTTCTTTTTAGCTCCATCTCCATGCTTTTCAGTGGTTGATGTCACAAAATTATATCTTTATACATTAGATATGAAATATAATCAAATGATTTTTAAATGCATTTGTCTTTTAAATTATGTAGAAAACAAAATGTGGAGTTATACAACAAAGTAATAATAATGCTAACTTTTTTTTTTTTGAGATGGAATCTCACTCTGTTGCCTAGGCTGGAGTGCAGTGACACAATCTCGGCTCACTGCAATCTCCATCTCCTGGGTTCAAGTGATTCTCCTGCCTCAGCCTCTTGAGTAGCTGGGACTACAGGTGCCTGCCACCATGCCTGGAGAATTTTTATACTTTTAGTAGAGACGGGGTTTCACCATACTGGCCAGGCTGGTCTCAAACTCCTGACCTTGTGATCTGCCTGCCTCAGCATCCCAAAGTGCTGGGATTACAGGCGTGAGCTGCCAATACTAACTTTTTAGTTATCTACATATTCACTTTGACTGTGATCTTTATTTTCTCATACAGCTTTGTGCTACTAATGTCCTTTCATTTCAAACTGCAGAACTCAATTTAGCATTTCTTGCCGAGCTGGTCTAGAATGTATTTCTCCCTCACTTTGGAAGTACAGTTTTGCCAGACATAGGAATATTTTTTATCCAAACTGCTTTCTTGAGGTATGATTGACATGGACAAAGCTATATATACTTAATGTATATAACTCAATGATTGTTGGTTGAGTTTTTTATTTCAGCTCTAGAGTTTCTTTTTTGTTTCTTTTTAAACTTTTTTAGTGCATTAAATATATCAGCTTACTGCCTTCTGGCATCTAAAGTTTCTGATGAGAAATCTGTTGATAATCTTATTCAGGATTCCTTGTATGTAATGAGTCTCTTCTTTCATACTGCTTTCAAGATTCTCTCTTTGTCTTTGTCTTTTGATGATTGTATTATAGTGTGTCTTGGTGTAGATCTCTTTGAGATTATAATACTTGGAGCTCATTGAGCTCCTTAGATGTTTGTAGTCATGCTTTTCATCAACTTTGGGGAAATGTTTGTCATTATTTCCTCAAATATTCTCTCTGCCTCTTTCTCTTTTCTTCTGGACCTCCACAGTGTATATATTGGTCCACTTGGTGGTGTCTCACAGGTTCTTTAGACTCTGTTCACCTTCTTTCATTTTTTTCCTCTGTTCCTCAAATTAGACAATTTCAATTGTCTTATCTTCAAGTTCACTCATTTTTTCTTCTGTCTGTCCAAATCTGCTTTCGAATCTGCTGAGTGTTTTTTTACTTCAGCTCCAGAATTTCTTTTTTGTTTCTTTTCTAAGTTTTTAAATTCTTTATTGTTACTTCCTTTTTGTTCATACATAATTTTTGTGATTTCTCCTTTAGTTCTTTAAGCACCTTCAAAACAGTTGTTTTAAAGTCTTTGTTATATCTGCCATCAAGTATTTCTCAGAGACAATTTCTATTGGTTTACAGTTAATGTTTTCTCCATCTATAATTCATTCATTCAGGTATTCAACAATTCAACCTTTCAAGTACTCATTAAATAACAAATTACTTAACAAGAAATTATTGAATGCTTCCTATATTCTAGAGATTCTCAAATTAACTTTGTTTGAAAAAGTAAAACCACAATTGGAGTTTTGGGACTTGCCAGAAAGATGTGAAAGGACCTCTTGGAACAAATAGACCAACACTTTTTACTCACAATAATGTTACCAACTACTTAGATTATTTTGCCTAATATCCTCATTCTAGATGTGGAAGATTAAAGCAAACAAAAAAAACCACTTATATAGTGTTTTTCTGATTTCAGGAAATATTTGCTAATCCTTCTTCCCTAGAACTTCATAATTATAATAAAAATTCATCATAATATGATAGTGTCAATAATTTAGAATTACAGAATACCTAGCTAAAAGCTCAATATACACAATTAAAATGATTTAAAGGCATGAAATAATAAAAGTTATAGACCCTTTTTACCAGTTCTAATTCATTCCTCAAAGTTGGGAATTATTGTTGCATGTATCAGGGGAAATACTCCCAGATGTTTGCCTGTGTACACCTCCAAAACCTGATGTCCGCATCCACATGCACACAAAACACACCAACACACTTATGGACCGACACACTCATTGACACACCCACAGTTTTAAATTATATATATAAATGGGATTATGTTATGTGTATGGCTGTGTTATTTATTTTTTTCCTTTGAAAACTATGTCTTAGAGATTTTTAAAATATCAATAATTACATATTTACTTTATTATTTTGAAGTGATGTATGGACTTCATAAATAATGAATGAATCATTATTTATAAAAGTAATCTCTAATTTGTGGACATTTAAGTTTTCTCATTTTTTCCTATCATAAATGAGGCTTCAGTAAACTTTCTTGTAAAAGTATCTTTGCATTTATAAGCCAGTTTGTCTGCAGGATAGATTTTTAGAAAGGAATAGGTCCATCAACATAGGTATGTTTTATAAAATTTTATAGTTTTAATTTTTTCCAAAAAGATAATAGCCAGGCGTGGTGGCTTACCCCTGTAATCCCAGTGCTTTGGGAGCCCAAGACAGGAGGATCACTTGAGTTTAGGAGTTCAAGACCAGCCTGGGCAACACAGCAAGACCTCATCTTCTCTACAAAGGAATTTTAAAAAATTAGCTGGGCATCGTAGCATGTGCCTGTAGTTCCAGCTACTCAGAAGGCTGAGGCAGAGGATTGCTTAAGCTCAAGAAGTCGAAGCTGCAGTGAACTGTGATAGCACCACTGTACTCCACCTGGGCAACAGAGTGCCCCTGTCAAAAAAAAAAAAAAAACAAACAAACAATAATTTGCATCCCCACCAACAGTGGGTATCAATGGTATCAATTTTTCTTCACATCTGTCAGCATAGTACTATTCTTCTTAAATTTTACCAATCTAATAAGGGGAACAAAGTATTAGCTTAATGAATAGCATATTTTTTTTCATTAGCCGTTTGGAGTTTCGAGTTTCTTTGTATGATTATATCTTGTCTATTTTTCTATTGGAGTAGGCGTTTATTCTCATTGTTTTGTAGACAGCCCTTACATAGTATGAATGTCAATGCTTTGTTAATATATTGTAGATTTTTTGTATGTTTTTTGTCTGGGTGTACAACATTTTATGCCTTTCTATGTTCAAATCTCTTAATCATATGCTTTTGTTATTTTAATAAAATAGCAAAATAGCATAAAATAGCAGCATAGCAAAACTCCATGTGTATACATATAAAAATATTTTTAAAGTAAAAAAATAATAAATAAATCACCTATAAATCACATTACTCTTACAGTCGGAGACTGAAATACAAAATAAGAAAATAAAATTTTTTAAAATAAAATTCACTGGAAAAGTCTGTATTTTAAGTTATTTATAAATGAATCGGTTTAAAGATAAAGTTAAACAATCTTTGAACATTTAGTTTCATTTTTCAAAGGCAAAATTACAAGGTTTGCAATGTTCAGCCAAATCTACTTATCTGATTGGTTCCTTATTCTAGACTGCTTTATAATGTTCATGGATACATAGTAGGGCCAAGTGCAATGGGCAGAAACTCCTTTGCAATATTCTGCTAAAAATGGCATAGTGTAAAAACCCTAAGACAGCTTCTTTGAAAGCCCTACATTTTAATAGTAATGCTGAAATATATTTTGAATTTCACTTCACAACATCCCTTAGGAATACTTTTATTAACAATCTTTTGCCTTTCGATAAATGACTTACTGGACAAGTGTTTTGAAATTAAAAATATAATAAATGCTAAAATAAATTGAGCTTACTACTATATTTGCTAACCTTTTCAAGACATTATTCGAGGAAAGAACTTACAGAAACTAGAGGGTTTCTTTTTTCAATCTTCTTTAGCAGTGGACAACTATTTTCTAAATACGCACTATGGGAAATGGAAAGATGCAGGCTGTAAATGAACAAGGTTCTTCTCCTTTCTTTTCTAACTATTCACAGGCTGACTCTTGGGAAGCTTTGTGTATAGTCTGTGAGATTAGGAAGAAGCAGCTATTTGTCTGGAATGTGTCTCCTAATAGTTCTTTTCTTCAAATTCTTCCAAGTACTCATAATAAATATTTTACGAGGCAGTGGCAAACATTTTTACACCAGCCTTTGAGTCTGTTGTGTAAATCACGGACACGCCATGTGTTTAAAGATTAGACTGCACCAATTGTTGAGTTGCATAAATATCCTGAGCTGTGGCTCTGTATATTATTAATTACGTATCCCTAAAGAATTGAAAATGAAGTATATTCAGAAGGTACCCAAGTGAAACTCTTATTAACAAAATAGGAAATATGTGTTCAAATGAAAAATGAAAAATAAATATACTGAGTAAAACTTGTACAACAGTACAAGTGCAAAAGATTAGTTTTGCCAATATTTAGGTGTATCTGTCATTATCTGAGGTATTGAGAAATATTTATTCATAAAACATTTAAATACTGATTATTTTAGTATAAAATAAAATAAAATGACTATTTAAATCCATTCTCATTAGATAATTCAGAACACAAATTTCAATATAGGAAAAAATAATTCTAGGAAAAAGCAAAATAATAATACTTATAATAATATCCTCATTGCTCAGTTTCTCATGTCCAAAACAAAGGACAGACTTAGGCTTCCCATTGCTAGGAATGGCAAGTATCTGGCATTCTCTTTCATTCTAGGATCTGCACTAGATAGCTATACCTTTTCACCTTATATTTCAGTGGTTGCTTTCAGAATTTCAATGTATACATTAATCAGTTTTCTCTTGCTGCTGTAACAGATTTTTCGCATAGTGGCTCAAAACAATACAACTTTATTATTTTATAAGGCAGTATGTCAAAAATATGATTCAAGTCTCACTGAGCCAAAATTGAGATCTTGGCATGGTTGTGTTCCTTCTAGAAGCTCAGAAGAGAATCATTTTCCCTGACCTTTCCATCTTCTCGTCTTCCTCCATCTTTAAAGCCAGCAATAGTAGCAGGTTGAGTCCTTCTCAGCAGCATCACCTTAGCCTCCTCCTGCCTCCTTCTTCCATCTTTTAAGAACGCATCTGACTACACTGAGCCCACTTAGATAATCCAGAATAATTTTTCTATTTTAATGTTAGCTGATTAACAACCTTAATTCCATCTGCAACCTTCATTTCCACTTGCCATGTGACATAGCATATCCCACATGGACATCTCTGGGGGGAGGGCATTATTCTGTCTGCCACAATACCCTCAATTTTTCACAATCTACTTGGAGTTTATATTGTACACATCATGCAATATGTAGAAGCTTTGCCACAGAAAAGGCCCATTTACCCCACATTGCTGATCTTTATGCTGTAGTTGACATATATATTCCATACATTATAAACATCACAAGACAGTGTCTTAATTTTTGCTTTACATGTTGGTATGTTTATTTTTTAAATAGAAAAAATGATCTGTTCTTTTTTTTTTCCAGTATCATTTCCTTTAAACCAGAAGAACCCTCTTCAGCACGTCTTGTAGTACATGTCTGTCGGCAACAGATACTTTTAGTGTTCTTTTATCTCAAAATGTCTTTGTTTTACCTTCATTTTTTTTTCTTTTTGTAAGACATGGTTTCACTATGTCACCCAGGCTGGAGTGCAGTGACATGATCACAGCGCACTGCAGCCTCAACATCCCAGACTCAGGTGATTCTCCCACCTCAGCCTCCAAAGTAGCTGGGATTATAGGCATGTGCCACTCATCTCCATTCTTGAAGAATGTTTTCATTCAGTATAAAATTCTGGATTGACAGTTTTTTGTCTTTCATTGTCAGCCTTTTAAAGACGTTGCCCCATCCCCTTCAGGGCTCTATAATTTCTGATGAACTGTCAGCAATAATTTTCATTCGTGTTCTCCTGCATGTAATATGCCATTTTCTCAGACTGCTTTTAAGATTTTTTCTCCTTTGTTGTCTTAGAAGTTTGGCTATACATGTGTTCTGGCATAGTTTTCTCCATTGTTATTCTGTTTGAGGTTTTCCTGAGCTTTTTGATTCTGTAAATATATTTCAACAATTTGGAGGAAACTTTATGCCATTATCTCCTCAAATATTCTTTTCCTGACTCATTATCTTTCTTTTATTCTTCTGAGACTTCAAATATACCTTTTGATATTATTCCACAGATACTTAAGGTTCTATTAACTTACTTTAATTTTTGCTTCTCTTTTTTTCCCTTAGATTGGATAATTTCTCTTGATCTGTGTTTGGCTTGTCTTACTCTTTCCTCTGTCATATCCATTCTGCTGTTAAGCTCATTAGTGATATTTTTATATTTTAGGTATTTTATTTTCAGTTCTGAACTTTCCACTTTGCTCTTTTATAATTTCTATTTCTCTGCTGAGATTTCTTATGTTTTCATTTATTATGACCATATTTTTGTACTTGCCATCTTGCGCTTAGTTATAATAACTAAAGTCTATGTCTGCTAAATCCATTATCTGGGTCATCTCAGGGTCAAGTCTTCATTGATTGTCTTTTCTCTTGAGAATGGATCACATTTTCCTGCTTCTTTCTAGAAGGAGAAATTTTGCATTGTATTTTGGATGTTGTATGTTGTTGTGGAGACTCTAGATTCTGTTATAATCTTTTAAAGTTTTGTTATGTTTGTGTGTATGTGTGTGTGTGTGTGTGTGTGTGTGTGTGTTTGGTAGTTTAGAGCCAGTAAACTTAAAATCTCAGTTCAGTACTTCTCTAAATCTTTAACTAGACTGTCTGCAGTCTGCCCTATGTATGCATGGCTCAGGGTTCTGCACAGAATTTGGGAATCTTTTCTCTGACTCCCTCTTTTACGGAATTCTTTCTTCATTTTCCAGCAGTTGTGGTTGCCCTGAATACTGTCATATATTTTTGTAGGTCATTATCATTCAAATTTTCAGAGTTTTTGCCACTCCACAATGTACCACATTGGTAGCCTGTCCTCAGGCTAATAGCTATATACAAGCAAACAAATAAGTAAATAAGAAACTCATTGGCCTGGTCCTTTCTTCCAAGTTTTTACTCTTTTCGAGAATCTGCCTGTTTTTATTCATTTTCATAATTAAAGGGTAGTTTTTCATCGTGTTTTCTTCAACGTTATGGTTGTTCTTTTCACGGGGGTTGGTCTATACGTTAGTTCCCTAGGGCTTCCGTAAGAAAATACCCCTTACCGGGTAGCTTAAGCAACGGAAATTTATTATCTCACAACTCTAGAGACTGGAAGACTGAGAGCAACATATAGAGAGGGTTGGATTTTTCTGAGACTTCTCTCCTTGGCTTGAATATAAGTGTCTTCTTTTTGTGTTTACACCTGGTCCTCCCTCTATATTTCATTTTAACTTAATTACCTCTTTAAAGATTTTATCTCTAAATCCTGTCACACTCTGAGGTCCTGGGGTTAGGACTTCAACACACTAACCTTGGGTAGAGGATGCAATTGAGACCATAACAGTTCATAAACAAATGTTTCAGCCACACCACAGCTGACAGAGATTCAGACAGGCTATTCCCATTCAGTGTATATTCTAGACCCACACTGCTAATAAACTCATGTTGGTGTGTAAAATACAACCTATGTCCATTCCTCTTCCTACTATTAAGTAGCCAATAGCATTTAAAATGTAGATTTAAAATCTATACGTTTCTAAAGTAGAAATAGCCTTCTATTCTATAACTATTTTCTGATATCATCATCTATTAGCTGTTCACTCTGTGAAAAGCTTTGGTATAAATCTCTAAATCAATATAATTCACTGAGAATTATATTATTAATTTTTGAAAATTGTTCTTGAATCTGATTCTCTCCCTTTATAACTCCCTGTAAAATGTTGTGAATATGAAGTATTGTCATGGAAATAAGTTACTATCTTCTGGGCGGCCTCACTTCTTATGTTTTTGTTTTCCACCTACATGTGTTATTACACTCTTACTGTAGGTCTCCAGATTAAAGAGTGTGCGTTTGGTTATACAAACATGTATTCAGTCTATGATATTTTACCACCGTCCCCACCAGACTTCTCTCTTAGTTTCCTATATCAAACACGATAAAAAACACTTTAAGAACTCAGATGTACCCAAGAGAAGCAGCTATGAGGAAAATAAACTCACAAAGGACAATTTAAAAATAAAAATGTTTTCTTCCAGCTTCCTGGTTTAAAAATACCATGCTCGTTGAGACTTTTAACGATTAAAAATAGCTCTTGAGTAGAGAGAGTGTGTGGTTTTTTTTTTTTTTAAGATCTGTTTATCTGAAATTTTATGTTAAAAATACTTAAGAATCAACATTCATATTTCAGCAGTAATGTCTTTTATGTCCTCAGAATGACCTCCCCTCCCACCACATACACAAAGTACTAACCACTTCCTCAAGATACTATGTAGGTTCAGAGTTCAACTTTATTTTGAAAAAGAATAACTCAGCCTAGAATTTTTCTTATACAAAACTTGACTCGAAACTCAAAGCAAGTGCTGTCTTCATGAACTACCCCATATTGGCAAATATATGGTAAAGAAACCTTGGCTAATGAAAAGTTGGTATGAAATAGAAGTGCAAATTCAAGTGAGTAGTTTTAAAATTAATTTACTTACAATTTTAGGATTCAAAATTCTCCTCTAACAGAAGGTACCTCGTATTTAATGAATTTGTTCATCTCCTTACTTGTAATTCCCATATATTTTAGTACTTAGAATTTTTTTGTACCTTGAAGGATAAGGTGATTGCCAAAGCACTATTCCATCTAAGAAATTATGCAGGAAGTCACACCAACAACACATAACAAATTAAGATATGTTTTAAACAATGTTTTCTCTCTGCTTTTGATTTGCAGCAAGGAGAAAAAAAAAAGTTTTCATGTTTCTCTTAGTCGGTAAAAATACAAACACTCAAAAACAACATATTACATTCTAACAAAGTTTTATCCAGTCTTGAGGCTCTTAAAAAGGACATACAAAATGCCTATGTGTATGCCTTGGCTCCTAAAATGGAGTGGGGCACTGAGGCACATTCCCACAGTTTCTCTGAGTCACTTTGCTGTATCTGTCATAGGTTGGCAGGGATAATTCCTAGGAAGCAATTCAAACCTCCATATACAGTTACAAGAGGAGAGAGATAGACAGTTTTTAATATATGCCAATTCTGGATAATGACCAAGATCACATTTCAACTGGTAGATTTCCCAAGTGTCTTATCTGACAAAACAGCCTATGATGTTATGATCTAGTGAATAATAATTCCTTATGAGGTCAGATGCAGTGTCCGGAAAAAGCAATGTATGATTGAACTTTGTGAACCCACTTCTCTCACTGTAGTTGCAAGTAGATACAGCAATATTTGCAAATTACTTTAAGCTGTGTAATGTCTTCAATGCAAATATGTGCATTGGGATTGAGGGGCAGGAAGAAGGAAAGAACTACTAATATTTTTGCACCTGGTACTGTGAAAAGCTCTTCACATACTTATCTCATTTTATTTTTCCCCAAAAGGTGGCTATTTTTATAATCTGCATTTTAAAGATAGGTCTTTCTGGCTCTGGAGTCTGGACACTTCATATAATACATGTTTTTTCCTTAAAACAGAAAATTCCCTTATTCATTTACTACCTTTCAACCTATGCAAAGATGCATTACTTTGTTGATTTCCTTGATTTCCTGTAGGTCTATATGTTGACATAGAGATATGCACATCTGGCCTGCAAATGGCATTGTGCTCTTGGGTTTGTCAACATCAGGTGGCTCACCCTATACCTTCCAGCCATATCCAGTCTAAGATACCAGGAATAAGAAAAGTGGACAAGTCTGGAAGGTGGGCCTAGACAAGTGCTTTCAGCTCTCTTTAGACCATGAGACTCCTGCAAATTCTTGGGAACACTTTGAACTATTCCAGGACAGGTGCAATAAGTATCTCATTGCTTTATCAATTTATTTATGCACATACATATGCCTACATGGCTTTCTTTAGTCTTCATTAAACAAATATTATTTGTGTACCTATATGTATTAGGAATTGTTAGGC
Organism: Macaca nemestrina; assembly: GCF_043159975.1. Taxonomy (NCBI): domain Eukaryota; kingdom Metazoa; phylum Chordata; class Mammalia; order Primates; family Cercopithecidae; genus Macaca; species Macaca nemestrina. The sequence goes on from NC_092140.1 coordinate 88,908,655, forward strand.
ATTGGTAATGCTGAGGTGAATGAGTAGAGTTTTTGCCCTGTGTAAGTAGCGGTCTAGTGGGCGAGATTAATATAAAAATAATGGCTCAAATTAAAGTATTAGTGCAGTCTTTGAAAAGCATTATGAAGAAAAATATACGGAGCAATGCAACAACTCCAGACGGAATCTCAACTAGGAAGACTGACTGAATAGGAGAAAAAAGGAGGTAAAGGAGTGGTGAGGGGTTACAAATAGTATTATAGACAAAAGGAGCATAACATGGGGTGATACTTTGATGGCAGAAATCAGTGTGGCTGTAGCACAGAGAGCAAGGCCAGTAGGTGAGCTAACCCTAGAGAGTGGTAGGCAGAGGTGAGATCGGGCGTGTCCTCTTTAAGAGTTTTAGTTTTTATCCTAAATGCTAAAAAGAAGCTTTTAAAAGATTTTCTGCAGCTATGTGTCATGATTAAATGTGTGATTTTGAAAAGATCAGTTTAGGTGTTGTGTTTAGAATAGAGTGGGGCAAGTAACTGAAATGTGTCAGATAAGAAGTAGGCCCGGCACAGTGGCTCATGCCTGTAATCCCAGTGCTTTGTATGGCCGAGGTGGATGGATCACCTGAGGTCAGGAGTTCGAGACCAGTCTGGCCAACACAGTGAAACCCTGTCTCTACTAAAAATATAAAAATTAGCTGGGCATGGCAGCACACACCTGTAGTCCCAGTTACTCAGGAGGCTGAGGCAAGAAAATCGCTGGAACCCAGGAGGCAGAGGTTGCAGTGAGCCAAGGTCACACCCCTGCACTCCAGCCTAGGTGACAGAGTAAGACAAAAAAAGGAAAGAAGGAAAAGAAAGGAAAGAAGGAAGGAAGAGAGAGGAGAAAGAGAGAGAGGAAAGAAGGAAGGAAGGAAGGAAGGAAGGAAGGAAGGAAGGAAGGAAGGAAGGAAGGAAGGAAGGAAGGAAGGAAAGAAAGAAAGAAAGAAAGAAAGAAAGAAAGAAAGAAAGAAAGAAAGAAAGAAAGAAAGAAAGAAAGAAAGAAAGAAAGAAAGAAAGAAAGAAAGAAAGAAAGAAAGAAAGAAAGAAAGACAGAAAGAGAAAGAAAGAAAGAAAGAAAGAAGGAAGAGAGAGAGAAAGAAAGAAAGAAAGAAAAGAAAGAGAAGAAAGAAGAAAGAAAGAAATGATGGTAGCTTAGGTGGCAGTAATAAGAGTAGAGAGAGAAATGGAGGATGTAGGAAAAGTCGTGGAGTAAAGGAAAAGAATGCATAGGGATAAACTTAGAAAATTTCTATATGAAAGTTGAAATAGAAGCAAAAACAGATTCCTACTAAAAATAGAGCCACTTATTGGTCACTATGTGCATGACCTCTTCTTCCTGGGCTCATCTCTCTTGTAGCAGAGAACACTGCTTTATTAATCCTTAGGATCAGTAAGTGATTCCTCTACTTGACCCTCTAGAATAAAAACTAAACTAAAAAACAAAATATCCGTGAATTTTTGAGGGAGGTGGGAGTCCACCTTCTCCTTTTCATTTCCATTATGTATGTTCAGATCATTATACCTGATCCTAAGTAAAATGACTCTTCTTCCTCAGTTTTTTTAAGACTGAGACATTCTTTTAATCCCTTTACAAAACACCAAGTAAGACATGCAAGACAGACAGTGGCAACATTTATTTCTCATTGAAGGGACTATGTTGGTTATTCAGATAATGAGAAACTATCTACAACAATTTCAGGGACTCCATAAGATTAGGAGAAAGAAAAGAAAAGCTTTTCAACAAAGAGCCAATACTTTAGAACTGAAAGTTTAGCTTTTATTTCATGCAAACTTTAGAGGCTGATTAAACCAGGATTACTCATTTTATGCCTTTTATTATCTACATAAAAGAATGCAAAATGGTACGTGGTCATATAAGTAATACAGCTCTTTTGCAAATTCTGTAATTACTGAATTGTAATTATAGTTATACAATCTTTAAATCATTTTGGGGTTGACTTAATCCCGATACTCCTCTCCCTCACCCAGGAAGGCCCAATCAATATCACATCTGTAAGGACCTAATTCTGCTTCTGCTGCTAGTTTTGTGTCCCTGGAAACTCATCTGACCTCCATGGTCCTCAATTTCCTGGTCGTAAAATGGAAAGGTTGAAAAATGAAATGCTTGATGATTTGTCAATGCCTTATACCTCTAACTTTCTAAGAACAACAAATCTTGGTTAGCCTGACATAGAGGGTGCTTGTGTGAGCATGCTTAGGTTTTGTCTATTCAACTTTTTTCAGTCATGCACATCTTCAATGTTGGAAGTAAACCTCATGCATTTCTTTCTCTTTTGAGGAACAAATACAAATACACAATAAGTCATTTGCAGTGTTAAGATCTCAGCCACGTGAGATATTTGCTAGTGTGCAGGCTGTATCTTTGGCCCCCCTGCCGTCTATTTCAGCCTCTCACCCTTCTCTAGACATGCTTTTTCCAGGTCATTAAGTTTTACAAAGCTCCTTTGGCAGAACCTCTCTCAAGCCAATCCATTAGTGAAATGCTCCCACATAAAAACTGACCAATTCTCCCATGCTCTTAAGGATAATATTAGCAAGGAGCAAAGTAATCTGATTTCCTATTCAAAAATATGCCATACAGAGATGTCGCTGACTGATAAGCTGAACTACTTCAGTCCTATCTATTTTTCAGGATAGGAACTATTAACACCAGTGATAGCTCACTGATAGTGTGACAATGAAAAAATGCATAGGACTAGGTATCATTGCCTAGGCAGGGCTATCTGCTTCCAAAGTCCATCCTAGGAACAGAAATTGGTGACTGGACATCCCGTTTCTAAAGTCTTCGAGATCCCCATTATTGAATCTTCTTTTAGCACTATAAAAGGGGCTCCATAAGTGGGAGAGAGGAATCCAAATCCCCTGTACTATGTAGCATTGGGTAGTAGTGAAAAGCAGTGTGGGGATCATCAGTTGACTGCCTACTTGTCAATCTTTGGAGAGAAGGGCAGTCAAGGTCATAACTACAATCACTATCTTCTGGAATAGACCTGTTACAAACAGCCACTGAAAAACAAAATTACTGTTCCCCACATTCAGTACTCAGTAACCCTCTTGAGAGTTCTTTTGAAATCTCTAAAGATATCCATCATCTATGACTTGAACAACACTTGGACTGCCTTTTCCAATATCGTAGCAACTAGCCACATGAGGCAGTCAAGCACTCAAAATGTAGTTTGTCGAAATGGAAATATGCTGAAAGTGTAAAATACACACGAGATTTCAAGGGCTTGGTACAAAAAAGAAAGGAAAAAATGCAAAATATCTTATTAATAAATGTTTATATTGCTTATATCTTACTACGAAATAATTTTAGATATGTTAAAGTTCATTATTAAAATTATTAAAATGAATTTTTCCCATTTCTATTTTCTTTTCTGAAATGTGTCTATTAGAATATTTAAAATTGCAAATATGGCTCACATTTTATTTTGGGGGACAGCACTGTACCAGACTCATACATTAAATGTCTATAGTTTACTGGTCAAGGTAAACAAGCCAAATATTAAAGTTAAAAAAGTATGTAAAGAAATATAGAAAGTTATTCACCATAAATCTCTTTACAGATTACCATATTTTTTTCTTAGATATCTTTGCTATATCTTACAGAGGCTTATATCTTGAATGGTAGTGAAAATAATTAAAGTGAACTTCAAATTTATTCACATTTTGGTGATTCATTTATTCTGGGAACACAGGGAATAAAACTTTAAATGTAACAGAAATCAGGAATCTTTACACTAGAATCATGGATTTGTTTATTCCGTAATTAATATATTATTTCACATTGAATACAGTTAAGATCTAATTGTCACAATATTTGTACCATACTAAACTATTTTCAAATTACTATCATTGCTTATACCATAAACCCTTAGAAAATGTTGCAGAGAAGTTCTGTTTGAAATAACCATTTCTTTGACCATCCATTTAATATGATGTTAAAATAATTTGTGGAATATATTATCTTTATATTCTATTCCAAAAAGTTATTTGTGAATCTGTACAATGCAAACCAAAAGAAGCTTCAAAATAGGCAGCAATAGTAGACCTCTAGTATAAAAACACAAATATTTTAAGCAAAGGATATGTAGTGCTATTTTATGTAAACACATTGTGCATGACCTTTTAGATCATTGACTTAAGAATTAATATATTCACAACAGTAGACTTTGTTTTGTGGTTACTTTGTGAAGAAGATTTTTTGATGAAGTTTCAATTTACAGTACAAAATCAGCCTTTGTCTGGTATAAGAGAATATCTAATTACAAATTACATAGCATCTTATAGGCCCCAGAAGCTTTTTTGCCAATTATCTTGATATAAAAGCAATAGTCTATCTTTCTACTAAAAAAATATGTGCTTCATTTACTTTTTTCCCTTTCCTAATTGAAAATTGATAACTGATAAAATCCATGGCCAGGTATCTCTAGTCATACAGATTTTATACCTTAGAGAGAAGACAGATTCAAGACCCTTAAAGAAGATCATCGGCTAACATTTTTTTGAACAGAATAAGGGACAAATAATGTGTTTGGAAGTAGAAATGTATTTAGCAATATATTTTGCTAGGAAACAGTCATGTGTTACTTTATATTAGTATTTCTAAGCTGTGTCTTTCTCTTTGATGTGAAAACCAATAATTTCCATACCAAAGTTATAAAATGCATTCTACCATAGTTGCAAAATAGGAATGAGATAATCTCATGAAGTACTTTTTCTGCGTGGTGTAGGTAAAAACACCCTTTTAAAATCTGAGAAATTTAAATAAACAACTCTTTTTAAAATGAAGGAGTGGCAACCAAAAATAAATAAATAAACAAATTTTTATGCATTTCTCGATTTACTTTATTCTTCAAACTCTGCGTATTAAAACACAGCCACAGTCAACATTTATTTTGTTGATACTTCAAGTCTTATGCTTGAGCTGGGGATCATTGATTAATCTCTTAATGTTTACGTAAACCAAGAGAGTAGAAGTCTGAGAATCCAATAAGGGTTAGAAATCAGTAATTAATTTGTAACAGAATTAAAGCAAACAGTTCTTTTTCTATATTTCATGATCATGTTTATTTGCTGAGAAAATAGTATTCTTCCTAATGCTTCAGATAGACTATTTAAGCCAGTACTGTGCTGTATATCTTTGACTTCTTTGACAAAGAATATCTTATCACTTATGTGTCTCTTTCTTTTGTCGTCTGTCCTATGTATAGGAAAAGCCTCTCCTTCCGTGGTATGTAGCAATCTTAAAACCATAAAATAACAGAGGCACAATTTTGATAACAGTAGGTAAAATTTGTTTCTCTATTGTTACTATTCATATGTTTATTCATTTATTCTAAAAAAATTCTCAAAAATGTTCCTTTTACCAGAAATTCTGAATAGAATTTTAGATGTAGCGATAAATAATATCAAATTGGTATGCAAGTTTACAGAGATAAATATGTAAATAGCTGTAATGTTTTATATTATAGTTGGTCCAATGATACATGCCCGTATAAAGAAAACCCACCACTGTGAAGGGTGTTTCAGGAAGGCTTTTTCAGAATGAGGGCCACTGAACAGAGAGGAAAGTATAGTGGTGATTGGACTGGTTAAATAAGGAAGAGAAAGTGTTGGGGAAAAGGGACTACTGGAGTTTTAAATGTATGCATGAAGGAGGAAAGGCGAGTAATGAAAGAGGATGTCATTTATCATTCTCTATTTGTTTCAAATACAAAATTGTGCCCTTCCCATTAAATTAATAGTTCTACAATTGTTGATTATCAGTACTGTTATTGTTAAATATTAATTCTATACTCTTCACTATTACAGCAAAATATTTTATGCTTGGTTAATATCCTTTCAATGTGAATTACAGTTCCTTATGATGTGTTGGATTTTCTTAAAATCTGAGTATTGAACAGAAATCTGAATGCTGACATTTAGTATCAGAAGTTATCATTACCTCTTAGATAATGAGTGTTCCCATTCCTCAACTCAAAACATATTCTCCATCTAAATACCCGATTATTTTTTAAAGCCAACACTGCAGTGATATAGTGAAGAACTACCTTAAATGTGACTCTTCAAGTTCATCCCCAGTGTTTTTCTGCCTCCACACTCTCCTAGGGTGGAAAAGTTTGTCTTCTACTTAACTTCAGTTACAGGTGGATATTTCCTTCTCTGGGAAGACCTATAACTTGTACAGATATGACAGAAGATTATTGTGGTAAAAATAAAATAACAAGAGTATGTAAATCTCAGGAAAATATGTCATAAATGATCCTCTAGTCCTTTCTAAATGAGAAACCCATCTTCAACCTGCTGAGAAGGTAGAGATTAGTTAGATGTTGTTTATGTATATGGAGAAAGAAAAAGGAAGTATCTTTGACACTTTCTGGAACTTTCACTTTTTACTTTCAACTAGTGGAATACATGATTTACTGGAAATTAAGATTTTTAACTTAAATTATATATGTACATATATAGTGATATATGTGTGTATATATATAACTATATATAATTTAAGGATATATGTGTGTGTATATATATATAATTTTAGAGCATTGCCTAAAATTCTTAAATTTCTAAGGGTAGATATGAAAACATTCCCTATTGTGACTTTTGAATTCCTTTGAGATCAGGGAAATAGGTGCCTACAGAAATGTCCAGAATATACCTCATAGTCTTCCTGAAATTAGGGAAGGAAAAAATGTTCCCACTGTCTTCAGCTTTCAACAATGTTTTCGGTAAAGTACATTTATCCTGACAGAAATATAAGTAAATATTTTGACTACATTTAGCATATGTATGATGCACCAAAAATTGCATTGTAAAGTTTGGAGGTGGTTAAATAGTTACTCACATTTGGTAATAATATGTCTAGATGATACGAAGCAGATAGGTTCTGCTTGCTATCAAATGGACTTTCCAGCACTAGAGAAGAACTTAGCAAGAACTTCTTGAGCATTTTAAAATCTCCTTATAGCTTTTGTTTATTTCCACAGAAAGTCTAGGTACAAAAAGAAAACAGGCATTTTGTTTAATTATGATTATGTTTATTATTGCTAAGATTTTAATTCTATTTACTATCAAGTATGGAGGCCTCTTTTCTGTTTGAACTAAGAAATACAATCTTTATTTTAGGACAGAAAGAGTGCTAGCATTGAAGCTTGAAGACACGAGGACTGTTAACTTTTCCTCCTCCCCCAGTCAGTAAAGGTCAGGAGGCCCAGATCAAAGAGATCCAAGAAGATGTCCAAAGTGAAAAGGCACAGTTCCTTCAGTTTTGGGACCTAAATCTCTGGCATTCACTGTCTTTTATCATTTCTTAAGTGAAAATGAAAGAGTGAGATGAATCAGTTAGCTGTAATTTTGTATGAATTCTTTCATCTCCTAATCACGCCATTCCTAGCTAATATAAGGAGTTCTAGAAGCACAGTCTTGGTTCCACTGCAAGGAAAGTAGATATGAAATTTTGGGTGTCTGAGAATAGCAAGAGGATTAAGTGTCACTGTTTACTGTCTATAGGACTGCCTGAATCATATTGTGGTAGTTACGGTGGTGGTAGGAAGGAGTTGGAATGGATATTGATACTGACATAGGAAACTATAAAACTGAACTTTTTCTATATAAGAGGCTTATTTTAGAATTTGCCTTGGACTTTGTAATCAGATTGTATATATATAACTAACTACTAAATACTCTATTCATGTCTTGTGACTGTGATATTGAAAGATAATTATCGAAAACCTCTTAGAGACAGTCCCTAAATTACAAATAGATTGTATTACAGAAGCTTATAACTTAGGGAAATGGAGTTTGAGGGTACATTTACATCTTGGAACAGATGATATTGAGTATTGAAATCTCCTACTCAAAACATACAAGTTGCTTTAGTCTACTCATATATGTTCTATGGTATATGTTCATGACAGCCTAAGAGAATAAAACTTTGCATCTACTTTTGAAATATTTCAAATTTTATATGAATAGTGAATAATAATCTATAGAGACTAAGGGTTATAAAAAATAATAGTTCTTATATGTGTATTTTTAACATCAATATTTTCCTACATGAGTTGAATGTTGATATTTCTTCCCAATGTTTAGACATCATTAATAGAATTATATTCAAAGATACCAATTCTTTAATACTGGCTTGCTTTTTTTAGAAACTACATTTTTTCATTAGACATGCATATGTCTGTCTACACAAGAAAAGCAAAGTGAGGAAAAATATCATTATTGTATTTTAAACAGTATCAAGAGAATTGAAGAATATTGAATACCAGATTTGCCACTTCTGAGTCCTGTCCTTCTTTCATCAATTCCTGTAGAATAATAACACGTTACTCTGAAATGTATTTCCTTGTCAACTATTTAAAATACTCTGACTTTCTGCTCATTGTAAAGATGTACTTTCCAAGAAAAACTTGATTTTTAATAGCTTCTAAGCACTGACTTCTAACCTGGACTGAGGCAGCCTTCTTACCTCATCCTCAAGCAACACAGTGGATCTCCTAGGAAGTTGCCTGGACTATTTCACATTATGTTAAGAAGAGGGAGAAGAAGCTAGTTATATGTGTAACTTCTAGAAATAGGCATAAAAATATAAAGTGTCCTTCTTGTTGTTGAGGTTACTGACTTCAACCAGGGTTTTCTGTGGAACTTACAGGAAGAGTTAATGCCTGACTAAATAGACCCATACGCCTTTTGCTATGTTTTGCAGTTTCAGTTGAGTAAATAAGTCATTGACATCTCAGTGTCAGGCACTAGTGCTAGGGATTAAGTGATGAAAAGTGACAGACCTTCTTCAAATATCTCATTATAATTCCTAATTATAATGCTGGAGATATAGGAGATAGGTGCAATTGTCAATGTATGTTTAAGGTACAAAAACAGTACTTAGAACATTTAACTCTGGAAGTAACGAGGGGAATCTGAAGTGGAGTTGAAAGACCAATAGGAACTCATCATGAAAAATCAGGAGATGGATAATTCCAGGCAAATGTATCAGTATACTATACACAAACCTGTAACAGTAAGGAAGGCCCAGGCATGGTTAAAGCACTTTGAGTGGTGTGTATGCCTGAAGTGTAGCCTTGCAGGGCTAAGGGAAGGCAGAGAAGGTGTGGTAAAGGAGCTATCTGGGGCTCTTTCCTGGGGACTATGAAATAGTTCAGAGTTTTAAATGAGAAAGATGCAGGTAGATATGCATGCTGGAAGGCCCACCATCTCAGCAGAATGGTGCTTGGGTTAGAAGGAGAGGAACTCAAAGACTGATTTGAGTTAGGCCTAGAGTCATGCATATGATTTTCTTTTCATAGAAGAGGTTCATTTCTTTTTTTAATTAAATAAAAACTGCATATACTTATTGATTACAATGTATTTTGAAATATGCATACATTATGGAATGGCTGAATTGAGCTCATTAACATATGCGTTACCTCATATCCTTATCTTTTTTTGTGGTGATAACACTTAAAATATACTCTCAATGATCTTCAACAATATAATACATTGTTATTAACTATAGTCACCACATTATACAACAAAGGTCTTAAACTTATTCCTATCTAACTGTAATGTTGCACCCTTTGACCAACATCTTCCTCAAACCTGCCCCCACCATCCCGTCCCTGGTAATCATCATTCTATTTTCTGCGTCTGTGAATTCAAACTTTTAAGCATCCACATATCAGTGAGATCATGCTGTAACTGTATTGCTATGTCTGGTATTTCACGTAACGTAATGTCCTTCAGTTTCATCCATGTTGTCTCAAATGACAGAAATTCCATCTTTTCATAAGGCTTAATAATATTCTAGTGTATACCTATACCACAGCTTCTTTATCCTTTGATACACTGATAGCCACTTAGGTTGAAATTCCATATCTTGATTATTGTGAATACTGCTGCAAAAAACACAGAAGTGCAGATATCTCTTGGACATAATAATTTCATTTCTTATCGATATATGCCCAGTAGTGGGATTGCTGGACCATATGGTAGTTCTATTTTTTACTTTTCTAGGACCCTCCGTGCTATTTTCCATAATGACTGTGCTAATTTAAATTCCCGTGCATCTGATGTTTTATTATGATGATATTCCATGATAACCAAGGGGGAATATTGAGATAAAATAAGGACATGAATACAAGAGATAAAGAGGCTGACTTGATAATATTGGCCACAAATTGGAGGTTGATAATCCTCAATGTGCTTGTTGTACCAGCAAAATAGGAACAGACTTGTATTATTTATTTATTTATTACTTATTTATTTATTTAGAGATGGAGTCTTGCTCTGTTGCCCAGGCTGGAATGCAGTGGTGTGATCTCACCTCACTGCAACCTCTGCCTCCTGGGTTCAAGCAATTTCTGGCTACTTTTTGTATTTTTAGTAGAGACGGGGTCTCACCATGTTGGCCAGGCTGGTCTCAAACTCCTGACCTCAAGTGATCTGCCCGCCTTGGCCTCCCAAAATGCTGGGATTACAGGCATGAGCCACCACGCTCGGCCAGACTTATTTTATAGCAGCTTTATTGAAGCTAAATTGACATACAATTAACTGCACATATTTAAAGTGAATACTTTGGTAAGTTTTTGTAAAATGTATACACCTGTGAAAACATAACCAAATTAAGGTGGAGAACACATCCATCACCATCACAGGCCACTTCTGCTCTTTTATAATTCTTCCCGGCACCCTCCCCATTCCCCCGTAGGCAACTGTTGATCTGCTGCCCGTCACTAGATTAGTTTTCATTTTCTAGAGTTTATACAAATGGGATTATACAGTATGTGTTCTTTTTTTCCTTTGGCTTCTTTCATTCTGCATAATTAAAAAAATATTCAACCATGTGTGTATATCAATACAACAGTTCATTCCTTTTCATTGCTGACTAATCTTCCATTATATGAATATACCATATTTTGCTTATCCATTCCTGGGTTGGTGGACATTTGGTTTGTTCCAGTTTGAGGTTATTACAAAAAAGCTACTATGATATTTGTAGTCAAATATTTTTATGTACATAAAGTTTTATTTTCTATTTTCTTTTTTAGTTTCTATTTTCTTTTGGATGGATGCCTAGAATAAGAATGGCTGTATCATTGGTAGATGTATATTTGATTTAAAAACAAACCAAACCAAAATGCAAACTTTTTAAAAAAGGCTATTTATATTTTGTTGTTCAATGTATGAGAGTTTAAGTGTCTGCAAATATGTATCAACATGTTTTGATTAGATTTTTAAAAAATGTTAGCCATTCTAATAGGTATGCAGTGATACCTCATTGTGACTTCGATTTGCATTTCCCTAATGTGCAACGGATGTTGATCATGTTTTTATGTGCTTATTTGCCATCTATATATCTTTTGATGTTGTCTCTTCAAATTTTGGTCCGCATTTTTTATTTGAGTTTTTTGTTTCCTCATTATTATATTTGGTTAATTATACTTGATTGGGGAGAGGCTGAGTTATAAAATACAGGGTTTTTTGGATGGTGGAAACTCTCTAACTCTTAACTTATTCTATAAGTGGATGGAGAAGAGTTCATCTTTCATCTAGGTAGATGTTGTACTACTTATCAATACAATGAACACAGATGGGTAAACAGTGTTATGGTCCAAAGTGTTAATTAAATTGTGAACTTATTGAATTTTATGTATCTGTGTGGCTTTCAAGCGGCAATTTTCCAAAAGAAGAGCTATGTGAATAATTCAACCTTAGGAATGTGATGAAACCAAGCGCAACTATACTAAAAGTCTTTCTTATATTGGAGAGTCCTAGTACATACAACTACCGCCTTTCAGATGTTTTCTCTCAGATAATTTTTATACATCTATTTTCTCCTGCATCCCTGGAATTCTTTACTAAGGGTACAGTGCTGGACTACATTAAAGCCTTATGACCCTTCTTTATTCCAGCCTTCAATTTTTTTCATCCCATTGCACAAAAGCCCTATCTTCACTAGATGACAATTATGTACTAGTTGCGTAATTCCTTTTTTGTCTAAGCAATGTAATGTTTTATTCCAGTTAAAATATGCAAGTCTTCAGAAAGCTCTTAGGAAGATTTAATTGTAACAGAGGACTGATATAGGAGATGGTTGTAGATATATGACCTTTTTCAGACCTTCAAAAATTGCATTATGTGTACAGCTGACTGCCTATGTGTAGGGTCCCCTCATTTCATAACGTTATTGATACTTTTCTCTTCTTTGTTTCTTTTATTTATTGCAATTTATTATCAATCCTTGTGACAAAAAAGAAAAATTTAAAAATATGATATAAGAGATAGAGGAAAGCTGAATAGTTTGGAAGACAGGGATCTAAGGTCACAATTCACCACTGTGATATTTCTTCAATTTTTCCAGAATGTTAATTTGGGCTAACAATCATATTTAATAAAACAGTGTTATAAACAATGTTATCTAGGTTTTAAAATTATTTATGATCTTGAAATATATTTGGAGCATTTGAAATATCAATTTTAATGTAAACTATAGAGTCAAAAACTATACACTAGACAACTACTAGAAAATGAGTAACTATGGACGTTATGGTTTAAATTGTATCTGGCAAAAAGATATGCTAATGTCCAAACCCCAAGTGCCTGTCTCAGAACGTGACTTTATTTGGAAATAGATCATTGCACAAGAAATTACTGAAGATGAGGTCATTCTGGAGTAGGACAGAGTCTTCCTCCAATATGACTGGTTATCTTATAAAAAGAGAGAAGATGATATGAAATGAGGCATACAGGGAGAATGCCATGTGATGGCAGAGGCAGAGATTGGAATGACATAGCCATCAAGCCAAGGAATGCCTTAAATTCACAGTCACTTACCAGAAGGTTGCTAAAGTCCAGGAAAGATTCTACCCAGAGTCTCAGAGAAAGCATGGCACTGCCAAAACTCTGGTTTTAGAATTCACATTTTCAGAACTGGGAGAAAAAAAATCATGTTGTTTTAAGCCACCTAATTTATGGTACTTTGTTATGGCAGCTCTTAGGAACTAACACAACGAGCAAATAAATTTTAACAAAATCTTGATACCATATGGAAATACAGTTTATATATAAAACATTTCAATATCCACAATAATAGCAGTACCTTTGGTCAGAAAATAATCAGTGAAGTCCTTATTCATATGCAGATTCTTTGGGTTGCAGGTTGAGTTCCTTTGAACTATTGATGGTTATAGGTCTAAGTTTTCAGTGACTAATATGCTCATGTACAGTAGTTTGTTCCTTATTTTCAAGTCATCCTTCACCCTGCCTCATGATTTGTCCTTACTTATTGGGATGTGCATTTTCTCAGGAAACTAGCATGAAGGCCACAGAGACCAGGATGGGAACAAGCAACGCTTGCACGTGTGGCAAGTGGAAATGCTGGAAATGACAATGATGAGGGAGAGGAAATGATACGTGCCTCATATTTAGGAACATAACTTAGGCTGTTTAAAAAAAGAACGAGAGAAAGAAGCTCATTATTCAATAACCCTTGTAAAAAATAAAACACCTAGATGAGAGAGATGGCAGAGGAGCTGGAGAGATGGTGCAGCCAGGGAGGACCAGCCCAGATGTTTGATCAGCAGGAATCAGTGACAATTAGATGAGCCAATAAAGAATAAAAAATAAAATGATGCCAAAGAATAATTTCCATTCGACAAATACTTTACTCCATATTCCTGTCTGCTTTGTGAAAATGATATCGAAGACTGACAGAATTATAGGGAAGTATAACTCTTTTTGGCCGTTTTCTCTTTTTTTGGGCTCTTTTATGTGTTGTTTCTGTGCAGTTGCCCCTTCTGTTGCCATACAAGTTGGAGCAGATAGCACAACCTGAGAGGTGGGTGACTGTGTGGACTCTGCTGTTTCCAAAATACATAACGTTTTCTCTGTATATTATAGACTAATTTAATTCCAACCTCAACTAACAGATCATTTAAACACTGAGTATTATTATGATCTTTTTTAAGCCCAGAAAATTTGTCAGCCAAGATAGTCTGCAGAGCTTTTGTCAGGGAGACAGAAAAGAGATTGGAGAGCATAAAAGGAAGTGAATTTATTCTTGACCTTAAGGCTACAGTTTTAAAATTCTGCTTACAGGACCTAACACATTGGAAACAAATATAACCTTTCACATATATTATTTATATGTATAAATTAGATGGGTAGAGAAAAACTCCATTCTTTGATATTAACTTTTGATTCTGGAAAGAAGGTATGAAATGAGTTTCCTATTTTATAAGGTCTTCAACAATTTAATTTTCTCTAAAACAATAGGTCTTGATATTATGTTAAAAGGAATAGAGAAGGGAAAAGCAAAATGTTTATATCATTTTATTTCATAAGAACAACTAATATTCATTCCCATTCTGTCTCTTTTTTCCTTTCTGAATTCTTGCCCTACTGGAAGATAGTAGGTCAAGAAATACAATCTTTATTTTAGGACAGAAAGAGTGCTAGCACTGAAGCTTGAAGACATGAGGACTGTTAACTTTTCCTCCTCCCCTAGTCAGTAAAGGTTAGGAGGCTCAGATCAAAGAGATCCAAGAAGATGTCCAAAGTGAAAAGGCACAGTTCCTTCAGTTTGGGGACCTAAATCTCTGGCATTCTTCAGTGTTCATTCTTCAGTAGGAGTCTTTCTGGGAGACTTTGATTAAAAGTGAAACACAAGTTCTGAACATGCCACTCCACTGTGTGGAAAATGTCAGTGGCTCATTAGAGACTAGAGAACCAGCCCATTGATGTAAGGCCAGGATCTGAGACTTCCTCACTGCTTTCCATCCACCATTTTCATCTATTACTCACCTACATGATTCAAAAGTCAAATGGTGGTTTCTTCAATACAGTATAATTTTCTGCCTCCACACCTCTATTCAAGTTTTAAGAAAGCATCTAGGTAACTACCTAGAAATCATTAGCATTTTTTTCATCTATTTTCCATAATAGTTTGGAACAATGTATATGTGCTGAGAAGGGTATTGGTGAGTAGAGGTAGACTTTGTACCAACTGCTACCCTTTGTAATTTTCAAAGAACTAACATTATTTATTGACTCGACCTTCCTACTACCTAAATTGGGTTTTGTTTGCTTGCTGTTTTGTTTGCTAAGTTCAATGTTGGGTTTATCACCCACACACATATGCTTTATTTCCCTTTACCTTTCTCATTTTCAACTTTCCATTACTGCTCACTCATCGTCTCAGATCAGTTGCCAAACCAATTTTGAATGTAGACTCAGGAACAGTTTCAGAAGTTTAATCAGCTTCTGCCTCACCAACACTATCATCACATGAAATTTAGTTATCGTCTTCCCTTCTGGTTGTGTGACATCAAATGTGGTGCCCCTGTAATATGCATTTAGCTCTTCCTTGAATCCTGATCTGCAAATCTGAATTTAACATGTATATTTAAGAAAATGCTTAGGTGATTTTATGACTGGATAGGAAATGTTTGAACTTGATAGAGCCAGGGCACTTGTTGGCCAAGAGAGTCTGCAGAGAATAGAATCTGTAGTTTATCAATTAGTCTTCTTCATTATTCTCAAGCATTTTAGCCAATGTATCTCAGATTTGATTAAATCTTTATTGATTTTCTGCCTTTTAACAAGGCTGAAAAAACTTAATTGGGCAACTAGTTATCTTATTGATGTTCCCATATGCTTCAGTTATTATTATCTTGTGAATGTAATTTCCTTGCATAAATCTTTTAATTATTATTATGCTGAAAGTGAACACATATTATACACTTGGGTATATATGTCTCTAAGTTATTGTATATGTATATGGACATATGTGTATATACATATATCCTTGTATGTGTAAACATGTGTTTATAAACAATAATGGTGATGCTTAATATTTATTGAACATATACTATGACCTAGGAACTCATACTTTTCATATATTAATTTAATTTTTCAATAACCCTGTGAGATAAGTGTTTCTACTATCCCCATTTTACAAGTTGGGAAAAAGACACAATAATAATTTAATAATTTATTAATACTCATACAATCAGGAAGCAGCAATCCAAGGTTCAAATCCCAATGGGATTTTTCTAAGGCTTATGTGCTCTTAGTCCCTACAATATCCAAATACATTATACAAAGTACAGTAGATTTGCCATATCACTTTAGAGTCATGATGAAGGCATATGGTGGTGCATAGGGTAAATATCTGTG
Source organism: Macaca nemestrina (assembly GCF_043159975.1). Lineage (NCBI taxonomy): Eukaryota > Metazoa > Chordata > Mammalia > Primates > Cercopithecidae > Macaca > Macaca nemestrina. Next base: position 88,924,869 of record NC_092140.1, read on the forward strand.
AGAAACTAGGTGTAGGTATTTTCTTCCTTTTTTATCCAGGATCTTTATCGCCTACTCATGTTTCTCATGCCCACTGAAGCCCAGTCTGTCTAACACTGGTTTAAGTCCCCTATTGGTATCCATGCTTAATGGTGAATTAGTCAGCTATCATCCTTTGCTTGCGAAGGCTTTTCCACTTGCACAAGAGTTCGGTGATTTGGTGGGGATTATTGTTGATATTTTTGTGTTTATTCCTGTAATTAGATATTATACTAAACTACACCATAGAATATCTGCTTGATGTGTGACTTCTATGCAATTCCCTTTAAAGGCATCTTTGCTGAGCTAAATTTGCTTGTTGATAACTTTAATAAGAAGGCTGACTTTAAATGAGGAAAGCAAAAACCAGGAAAATAGTAAACATTAGAAAAACTAGAAGACTATCCCACACTATTCAAAGGTCTTTCTGTAAGGCAGTGGTTATTAAAAGTTAGTCCTCCCAGCACTTTGGGAGGCCAAGGCAGGCGGATCACGAGGTCAGGAGATCGAGACTATCCTGGCTCACACAGTGAAACCTCGTCTCTACAAAAAATACAAAAAATTAGCCGGGCGTGGTGGCCAGTGCCTTTAGTCCCAGCAACCTCCAGAGGCTGAGGCAGGAGAATGACCTGAGCCTGGGAGGCGGAGCTCGCGGTGAATGCAGATTGCACCGCTGCACTCCAGCCTGGGCGACAAAGGGAGACTCCGTCTCAAAAAAAAAAAAAAAAAAAAAAAAAAAAAAAAAAAAGGTTAGTCCTTGGAGTCACCTTGAGAACTGGGCAAAATGCAGAGTTTAGGGCCTCACCTTGTACCTACTGAATCAATCAGACACTGGGGTGGGGCTCATGTGTTTTATCAGCCTCCAGGTGACCCTGCTGCTTGCTCAGTTTTGAGAACCACCACTGTATGGCTCGTCCCTGTCACTCAAGAACTCGTGCACGCTCACACACATACACATATACACACACAGACATTCCCAGGGTTTCGGGGTCAGCTGTATACTGCTTACTTGGTAGACATTAGAATATATATTTACGCTGAATTGAAACTACTCTTTGAATATTTATCAGATACAATGGAGCTATACGTAATTTCATTAGACATCAAATCCTTTAAACCAGTGTTTATCAAGTTTTAACATTCAGAGGAATCATGCTATGCAGATTTGTATTCAGCAGATTTGAAATGGGACCTGATATTCTCCATCTCTAACAGCCTTCCTGTTGATTTCAATCTTACTGGCCTCAGCCCACAAATTGAGTTGCAACAATTTAGACTCAAGCATGCCCTCAACAAACATTTTCATCCATATCCCAAAATATGGTCAGTTTGCCTTTACATTTCATCTCTAGTATATCTACAATTGGTTACAACCTTCTAGCACAAAAGATTTCTCATCTTGAGTATACTTATCTCTCTCCCCATGTTTTTAACATGAAATTCTTTTAATCTAACATAAAACACATTCACTTATGAAGCTGTCACTGTCGAAATCTATCTGTTATTTCAGGCTTAACTAACCAATTCCACCTCCTTTCTTAAAATTTCAGTTTATTTCATGTCAGACATACTCTTATATACCCTATACTTCTTTTTAAACAAGTTATGTAATGCTCTGTATGAAGTTATCCAGTTATATAATTAGTCCCAATGTATTTTGAGTTCCCAGAATACAGATTTATGTGGTTCTTACATATCATGGTGCTCCCCTCACTTATCTAGCCACTCTGACTCACATATGATGCTGAATGCTATTGGCTTTACTTGTGTTTCACCTGTCCTGCAAAGGCAGAAGAAAATAATGTTTTGATTAATGAAACAGGTGGGTCCGATTAATCATGTGGTATGACTATGCTCAGAGGGACCAGAAGAATTGTTTAATGAAGAACATGACCAGAGGTCTCACCAGGAAGCAGGGAGAGACAGAGACATTTAAACATCATTGGAGGCCATGAGGGATGTAGGGGATGAAGTAAAAGATTAAAAATATATATTTTTCAGCTATGGAAAAAATTAATTCCCTGAAGGTCATCTGCCTGTAAATTATCCTTAGACCCTGCTGTCAGCATTATAAAATGAGTTTTTGAAAAGCATTCTGCAGAGGAAATAACTCCTCCCCCATGCAGATTATTTCTGAATTGCTAAAGAATATACAGTAATACCCAGAGCGCACTGGTGTGTATATGGATTTGTGGTCCTTTTAGAGCAAAGGAATCAGATTGCCCTTATGTAAATCACTATGATACAGCTAATCCGAAGTTCCAACTCTCTTTATAATCACCCGGCAGTCAGTTGAGACTTCCTTGTGACTCTCTGATGCAGTCAAGATAGATAAAGTAACCAGGATGGTTGTTTCCAGAATTTGGATTTTCTTCCTATAGAGAATGACTACAGTCTGAACTTTGTGTACAACTTTTTAAACTAGAAAAATACATTGAAAAACTGAAAAGATGAAGAAAGAACAAATACTAAGGAAATCTGATCCATAGTTACTTTTATTATTTGATTTACTTGTTTTATATATTTTAAATTATTTTCTGCTTACTTTGTCCGTACACAATATTTTAGTTCACTTTTCTAGATACTTGATATGGTTTGGCTGTGTCCCCACCCAAATCTCATCTTGAATTGTAGCTCCCATAATTCCCACATGTTGTGGGAGGGACCCAGTGGGAGGTAATTGAATCATGGGGTCAGGTCCTTCCCATGCTCTTCTCATGATAGTGAATAAGTCTCATGAGATCTGATGGTTTTAAAAAAGGTGAGTTTCCCTGCACAAGCTCTCTTGTCTGCCATCATGTGAGACATGCCTCTTACCTACCACCACGATTGTGAGGCCTCCCCAGCCACATGGGACTGTGCGTCCATTAAACCTCTTCTGTAAATTGCCCTGTTTCAGGTATGTCTTTATCAGCGGTATGAAAATTGACTAATACAATGTAGTGAAGTTTCTTGTTTATTTGGTTTTGTTTTGCTTTTATATACTTTCCAGATTTATCCTCCTTTTTGTTATCCTTTGTTGCTGTTATGGTTTGGAGCTTTCATATTTCTAGTAGTTAATTTTAAATCATTGATACTGGATCTCTTATATTCTATTTGCAAAAATGAGCTTAGATTCAATGGTTTTCACAGTGTCTTCAATATTTGGAATCCCATGACTCATTGATTCTATAAATAATTATGAGATCAGACTTTGCAAACTTTTTAAAGGTTATTGAACGAGATGGGAAGTCTTTAAAATTGTTTTCACAGCGTACTTTATAAGTGCATAGCACAAATGTGAATTTGAAAGTTTTAGTGTTTTAATATGAATTTTAATGGGATGGCAGGAGTTGTGCTGGAATTGGCCAACAACTCTAGAGAAAGAAGGGCTGTAATGAATTGTGTCTAAAAACAAACCTCGCTTCTCCCAATCCTGGAATGGTGCGGAAGATGGTAGTTCCTCTTATGACTCATGGTGCAGTAGAAAGATGGCGTAGGAGGTGGGGGCTGTAGGCTCCCAGCACACTGCATGCAATGTGATGGTCCACCTGGAGAGGGCATTGCTGGAATGGACTGGTGGCCACTGTCAAAGAATCAGGTGGCCCCTCTCTGAGGGTGTCCTTCAGAGGGAGTTGAAGTAAAGCTAAGCATTACTCTAAGTAATCCAGGTAAACAGAGAGGGAGGCAGACACAGAGAAAAAGACACAGGGAGAGGAAGGAAGGGAGGGTGGGAGGAAGGAAGGAATGAAAGAAGGAAAGAAGGAAGACAGGGAGGGAGGGAGGGAAAGAGGGGCAAGAGATAATTGAAGTGATTTAATCTATGTTAGCAATTGAAGACTGAAAAATCCTGTAATATAAAATTTTAATTATTTCAATCCTTAATTTGATAACTGATTTAACCACCAAACCCATTTTTGCATGGAAAATCTATTAATTACTGGGATACAATTTAGAGAATGCTGGTATAGACAAGTAAAGAACATGTTTGGTTGAAAGGTGACGTGAAATTACCATGAGAATATGTGGATTTACAATGATTCTCAGAATACTTTTTGGTTTATTTCAATCCTATGATTAGATCAAATACATAGCCAAATAACATCCACATTTGGGGAACCTTGTGTATTACGTACACTCACTCCTGCTCTTCTTATTCCTCTCCATATTTTTTACTTCTGCAACAACCTCCCTGTGTCTGTGTTTAATGTAAAATTACGTATACTGTTCATTTACTAAGCACAGTATATACTTTCAATAACTAAAGAAAGAAAAAGCACTTTTAAGAGTGAAACATAAATAAAAAATCATGGCTATCCTAGCACTTTGCAATGGCAGGTGTTCTATGAGGATTAAACTCTTTGCTTCTTTTAGGTAATTTTACGGGGTATATATATATGTATTCACAGCAGAAATATTAATTGAACAAATCTTAAATTATCCTAAGAAAGTTCTCTGTTTGATTGTCCTCAGGTGCCCCATGCTGTAGTGAGATTTTGACCAGAAAGGGCAGAGTTTGAATCCAAGACCTCACTTAGACTGTAGTGAACAAAGTACACACCTTTCTTTTACTCTTTCTGCATGCACGGAATGAGTTACTTAGTACTTAGTCCCTTATAGTGTTTTGTCAATGTGTGAATACTTATAAGATGATGGCAACTTCTTGTTATATCTTGCATTTCCCATAGGCTTTCTTAACTCTCTTTTATCAAGACATTTCAGTTGTCCTAAAGTTTACTACTACTAAAAATATTTTATTCCATGGGGAATAAAAAAAGAAAGAAGATGGTAGACTATGATTTCTTTATCAAATGCTGATGGAAAGGATTATGTGGGGAAAAAATAAAACTCTTAAAGAGAACAGTGCTGGTTAATGATCTAAACCACTGTTTGTCAGTACTCTACAGTTATATAAGCAAAAACTCTATTTTGACTTTCAAATACCTGGCTTTGTCTGGAATAAAATTTAGCTTGACTGTTTATGGAGCTTGAAATTTCCTTAAGTAAGTGCCATACAAGATAATGAGGCGAGTCCTCCCTATCCCAGCCTTAAAACTATACTACTTTATCTGGTTTTATCTGTATTTACTGAATCCATTATTATAAACCTAATTCAGTTGTTTGCATATTTATTTGCCCACTATATACATTGATAAGTAGATATGCAAGACAAGATCAAGAGAAACAGTTGCATGAAAAACTATTATTCATCTAATCCAAATGGTTGAACACCTCAACTATTGGATTACTTTTTGAATGTCACCTCATCTCTTTCTTCATCCCCAAACAAAGCATCCTTTCTGCATATCCAGAGACTGCTTCCTTGCTTACCATCAGAAAAGAGAATGGAAAAAGTCTTGCCTAAAGGACAGCCATATGGCTTAGAACTAAAGAAGAAAGATGGGAAATGTGGAGTTGGGTGGAGAGACCCGTAAAAGGAACAAGCACTAAGTTTGCTTTTAGAGTAAGCCATTTTATTATGCCAACAGAACTTTTCCAAGTCTCTTACAAGGAACTTACACCTCTCCTTCAATCAGAACTGTCCATAGGGCATCGCTTAATCCCACTGTACACTTTCTCACCAGGTTATGCTCTTGTTCTCCCATGGTATCTTGCCGTGGATTGCCTTCATCTTCTTTTTCTACTTATACAAATATGCAGGTGGAAGCATTCTTGGACTGTTCCATCTGAAGGATACAATTTTCTCTTAATTCATATATTGCTTAACTGACAATCCCAATGAGAAAGTTTCAGAAATAGAATCTGAGAAATACTGAGGAAAAAAAGAAATATTGAGGAAAAAAATCCTGAACCAGATATTCAAACATCTCATAGTTTGATAGATATGTAACCTCCTTAACATACAGTAAGTAGTGTCCATGCTACATCTCTAAAATGTTGTCAGGATAGAATGAGTCATGTCTGTGAAATGTTTTGTATAAGATAATTAGGTATACTTAGGAAGGTGTTTGCATTGTTTATACCGAATTAAGCTATGATGATTAACATTCTGGTGAATATTATCTTCTTTCATCTGTTTTTCATATTGCCTCAACCCAATTAAAAGTATATTTAGCTTGTACCTCACAAAGAAAAGTTTGTTTGCTTTTCCTGATGATTAAAGTAATAAATATCTATTACAGAAAATTGTTAAAAGTACACACAAATATAAATAAAAATTAAGTATAGTGTTGTAACCAAGAAATAATAACTATATCAAAAAAGAGCCACATTTATATATTCTTATATATGTGTATATAGGTGTGTATCTTTGTAAACTGCTTTGTTCACTTATCAGTGTATCTTTTGCATATTCCTATTCCCCAGTTCTATTTTTGCTTCCTCAAGTGCAGCCATAGTATTTTGACTTCAGTTGTGTCTCACTAAACATGTCATACTGTGCCTTGGGTAGAATAAATATTCAATACATTGGCTTGATTCACAGAATGACTTAAGGCCTTTTGATTGTTTAAATGTAAAATTATGTGAAACAGAATTTCTGTCTTTAAATATCCCAGTTGTGTTCTTATTGATGAACTGAGGCCACTCCATGTAACTATGACTTATTTTTCCTTTTCCTTTCCCTTCTGTTTAGTTTGTTGCCCAGCCCAATTGTCAACAGCTGCTGGCATCTCGCTGGTACGATGAGTTTCCAGGCTGGAGGAGAAGACACTGGGCAGTGAAGATGGTGACATGTTTCATCATAGGACTTCTTTTTCCTGTCTTCTCTGTGTGCTACCTGATAGCTCCCAAAAGCCCACTCGGACTGTTCATCAGGAAGCCATTTATCAAGTTTATCTGCCACACAGCCTCCTATTTGACTTTTTTGTTCCTGCTGCTGCTTGCCTCTCAGCACATCGACAGGTCAGACTTGAACAGGCAAGGTCCACCACCAACCATCGTCGAGTGGATGATATTACCATGGGTCCTGGGTAAATGTGTTACTCTAGAAAATATAATAAAAACATGTTACTGCCATGGAATTTTGTTGCTCAGAAAATATTCATTAACGTTTGGGAACCTAGGAATGTTTAGAACAGGTTCTGACTATTGTAGCTCCAAGAACCTAACCTCCAAAGCCAAATAACTATTTTACAAGCTGCAGTGGATCTGCTTACAAAAGCAGTTTAAGAAATGTAACCTTAAGTTTTCGAATTACAGATTTTAATGACTTCATATTCCATGACTGACCGTCTGAGTTTGTTTATTAAAACTTCTCAACATATCTCATTGACTATATGTAAATAATCATTCCAATATCCCTCATAGATAAGTCTTCTAAAAGTACATACAGATTACTCTGAAGAATTAGTGATTCTATACATAAAGTAACTGAAACTTTTTAAAAAAATCCATTCAAATTTATCTTTGAAATCTATATTAATTTAAAATAATAGGAAATTAAACAACAGGACATTGGCCACTCTCTTTTTGTTCTTGTCATAGAAAGTTGTGTTGGGTCTGAAGCAAACCACTGTAAAGTAGAACCCCTTAAAGTAGCCAGTGAAAACCTTGTTTTCCGGCCGGGCGCAGTGGCTCACGCCTGTAATCCCAGCACTGTGGGAGGCCGAGGCTGGCGGATCACTAGGTCAGAAGATCGTAGCCATCCTGGCTAACACGGTGATACTCCGTCTCTGCTAAAAATACAAAAAGAAATTAGCCCGGCGTGGTGGCGGGCGCCTGTAGTCCCGGCTACTCAGGAGGCTGAGGCCGGAGAATGGCGGGAACCCGGGAGGCGGAGTTTGCAGTGAGCTGAGATCCGGTCACTGCACTCCAGCCTGGGCGACAGAGCGAGACTCCATCTCAAAAAATAAAAAAGAAAAAAAAGAAAAGAAAAAAAAGTAGCTAGTGAAAACCTTGTTTTCCTTTCTCCTTGTTATTATAGCCATGGTTAAAATGTACGTTTTAATTATGCTTTTCTCTGTACTATGGTTTGCTGAGAAATCACATTTTCTCAATTTAGCTCATCATTTTAAACCTCTCTGCTATCATAGTCACCTCATCATTTGGCTATTAGAAAATATGTGACAAATTTCATGATTCAAAATCTCAGAATTCAGTTTGGGTTACTCTCAACACTGCTGAAGAGACTAAAATGACATTGAGACAGAAAAAGAAAAAAAAAGACAGCCTATTTGAGATAGATATGTTTTTCAATTTTAAAAATTGTAAAAACCATACTTTAAGTATTGTCAATAAGAAAAGTTAACAGGGACAAGATTTGATGTTTTACATAGGATAACTAAACAATATCCTCAGGTGAACTTTAAAATAGAGTAGCTTCTCATTAATCTAAAGTGCATCAAGTGTGATCTTGTTTAAATTAGAAAAAAGGGTCAGGCCGGGCAGGACACAGTGGCTCATGCCTGTAATCCCAGCACTTTGGGAGGCCAAAGTGTGTGGATCGCTTGAGATCAGAAGTTCGAGTAGTACCCATCTCTACTAAAAATATGAAAATTAGCTGGGCATGGTGGCCAGAGCCTGTAATCCCAGCTACCTGGGATGCTGAGGCAGGAGAATGGCTTGAGCCTGAGAGTCAGAGGTTGCAGTGAACCGAGATTGCACCACTGCACTCCGACCTGGGTGACAAAGTGAGACTCTGTCTCAAAAAAAGAAAGAAAAGAAGAAAAATTTAAAAGGCTCACATAATCTATAAGTGTCCTGAATGTCCTTTGGAATAAAATAATTATGACATTGCAGTTGGTATTAAAGATAAAATAACCCTTCCTGATTCATTTAAATTAAATATATCCCATTAAGAATTTTTTAAAGGAGTTTTCTTAGAAAATGTCTTGGGAACAATTCTTAATGAAGAGTTTAGGACATTACATTTTCTGTTATGGATAACTTATATTGAATGTCTAAAAATTCTAGTGTCCCAAATAAAATGCGGAACACTTCATTTGGAAAAAATACTATAGATACAATAAAATGTAAGCATGTAGAGTATTCCTAATCTTTCCTTGACACCATCAATGAAACTGTGTCAAGTACTTTCCAGGCAGAATGTGCAGTGAAGGATGATAGTGACAAAAGTAAAGCAACAAAGAGCGCTTCTGCTAATGAAGCTTAAATTTTACTGGAGTAAATGGGTAATAAACAGATTTGTGACATAATGTCATAAAATGGTAAATAGTATTTAAAAAATAGGAGGTCCAAAGTTCTAATTACTTGTCCAATGAAAACAGTCATTGGCTGCCCGCTACACACCAAGATTCTAACAGAATATTTCATGAAAGCTGGCTGGAAGAAACTACATCCAACCACAGCTAAATGATTATATGAGGTATAGATTTAATTGTATTATAATTCCAGCTTAGAAAAATATCTGCTATAGGCAACATTTTCTTAAGATTTCCTGACTGTAGGGAGTTAATATTTCTGAGAATTTTAGGATGAAAAGAGATTTCCTAGGAAAAAAAAAAAAAAACCGGCATGCAAATGATCATCTTGCTTAAATAATGGGGCATGAGGAAAAAATGTTTATATATCAAAGAGCTCTGTCAAACTGTTATATTGTTCACCAAGTCTGGTGAATTGTGAATGCCTCATATCCAATACTGAGTTCGCAATGCCTTGCTAGATCCATGATTAGAAGGAGTGTGTGCTGTGTTGGGCTGTTCTGCAAAAGGCACTGGACTTAAATCCATGCTCAGGTTCTACCATTAGGACACTATTAAATTATAGGTGGTCACAAGCTCTCAGGATTTTCAGTGTCTTCATCTACAAAATGCAAGATTTAGAGTGAATGACATCTAAAGTCCCCCTGAATCGTAGCATCCTGTCTGCTAAGCTACCATTGTTAAAGCAGAGAAAATTGATCCTTTCATGGGAGGTATGGTGTTGAGGGGGAAAACAAAGCTAAAGATATCAGAGAAGGAACACTGTAATCTTTTACCAAAAATGTGATATATATAAAAAAGCATGGTCTGATTTGATGACTATATTAATGAATCCTCTATATTCTCTTGCCCTGTCCTACTGTCTGATAAAGTAAGTGGCCATGCGTCCCTTAGCAGAACATTTCATAGTTCTTTGTTTGCAAGGTTCTAGATTTATAACATCAAGATTGAATGACTCACAGAAATGATGTGGCTTATAAGTGTGTCCCTCATCATGTTAATTGTCCCAATGGTAGATTGGAACTCTGTTTATGGTTTTTTCTCAAGTCTTCTCGAACTGACTTAGATTTTCAAACCATGTCAGCTCTGTAAGTTACTTGTTGTATAAAGTAATACTTCTTTATTTGTACTAAATTTACTTTTCTTCCATTTTCAAAAGATCTTCCTCACATTCATAATATCTTGATGTATGAGAAATGATCACTTTATACCTCTCATTTGTTTATCCTAGCAAAACACTTTTCACTTATTTGTTTTATATATTTATATCATAAATGTCCATGTTTATCTAGGTAGGAAAGTTCTCTAAATTTAAAGCCTAACCTTTCAAACCAATTGCTTTTTCTTCTTAAGAAGTATGATTTTGCCTGGGCATCTTGCAGTTTTTCAACAATAAGAACTGTATTCAGCCTCATAGAACCAGTTATCTTGTGTTTCAGTACAATAGCAGAACAAGGCTTCTGTTATTTCAGTATCTTTCTTGTTGAAGTTCAACATTGTTGACTATTTAAATCTATTGTGTTTTATATCTTTAGAAAGCAGTTCATAATGGCTCTTCTATCCTTCTGCCATGGTGTCAGCGATAAGTTGGAACTCACCGTCCAACAAAGCTTTTAGAATTATTTTTACTTCAGCCTTGCTTGTATTTGAAGGTTATCAACCTTTCCTTTCTGCCATCAAACAGCCTCAAGAGATCTTCTTGCACATATTTGCTGTCAGGATGAACTTTATTATATAAGAAAGAAAGCCAAAAAGCTTTACAGGGACCAAACTTATGATGCTGGTCGTTGTGATTAGTTCTAACTAATGGAGAAATTAGTTCTTTCTAATGGAGAAAACTAATCATGAATAATTCTGTTAGAACTCTCAATAGATGAGTAAATTCCAGACAGATAGACACCAATATCCTTCTCAGGCTGTCAAATTGCCCACTTAATCTAGAGTAAAAAGTAAAACAGTTGTTTGATCAAGCATTTGTAGGGACCTGATAACAGAGCTATACTTTTTGGGTGTCTGGAGAAAAAGTTTCATTGGAAACACTGAATGATGGATTAGAAAGAGCTTGAGGCTAGAAGATCAGAGACTTGGGTACTTTTACGTTCTCCATGACTGAGGCTCTTAACTTATTCAGGGTTTGATTTTTAATATATTATACTAGGAATATGCAATGAATAGAATACGATAAATTTATTTTTATTAAAAAATTACATGAAAACTAAAGCATGTTATATGTGTAATGTGCATTATGAGAATTCATCGAAATTATGGCAAGAGTTTTATCTCAAAGAGAGGTCATTTGTTTCTGAAGATAATATGTAGTAAGATAAGGGAAAAACAAACTTTTGAATGCTAGTTTTCAGGCCTTCCTGAAACCCAGTTTGAATTTTCCCTCAGAATTCATTCCAACTCTGATTGTAACCCACAAATTTTGTTAAAACTTATCCCTTTGCACAAAAGAGTATGGATATGTGTAAAATTTCCAGATGTAGACTTATGTAATTAGCTTAGTAAAATCAATTATAAAATGGATAACGCTTTTCATGAAAGAAGCAGAACTTTGGACTGGGCGTGGTGGCTCACACCTGTAATCCCAGCACTTTAGGAGGACGAGGTGGGCAGATCACGAGGGGTTCGAGACCAGACTGGCCAACATAGTGAAACCCCATCTCTATTTAAAACACAAAAATTAGATGGGCATAGTGGCGAGCACATGTAGTCCCAGCTACTCAGGAAGCTGAGACAGGAGAATCACTTGAATTCGGAAGGCAGAGGTTGCAGTGAGCCGAGATTGTGCCACTGCACTCCAGCCTAGACAACAGAGCGAGACTCCATCTCAAAAAAAAAAAAAAAAAAAAAAAAGAAAGAAAGAAAGAGAGAAAGAAAGAAAAGAGCGAAAGAAAGAAAGAAAGAAAGAGAGAGAGAGAGAGAGAGAAAGAAAGAAAGAAAGAAAGAAAGAAAGAAAGAAAGAAAGAAAGAAAGAAAGAAAGAAAGAAAGAAAGAAAGAAAGAAACTTTAATGAAGGCTATTGTATGAATACAGCAGGAAATACTTCGTTCCTATGAGAAAACAAAATGGCTGCTGAAGTGACATGACATTGTGAGCATGCCCGGGATAATGCCACAATTAAACGGTATGCAAATCTGTGCACACTGAGCATGGTGAGAAGGGTGAACTGAGGAAAAGATAACATAGGAGGAGGTCTAAGCTCTGTTAAAAATAGCTTCTATTGAATTCCTAGGCATACAGTAAGAATTGCTCATAATATCCAGATTATACAACTTGCCTATAACACATTCTTTATTTAGCAATTTTTTAAACAAGATTGGTTTCTCATTTCCATAATTTATTTTACATTTTTATGTTTTAAAAGGTTGATATTAACAAGTCTGAACATTTCAACAAGGCCTACCAAATTGAAGATGTAGAATGAAAAGTTGATGATCACATTTTCATCTAGATAAATATTCGTAGAGTCAAATAATACTATATGTATGGATATATATGTGTGTGTGTATGTGTGTGTGTATAGATATACACACACATATGTGTATAACCAGTTATGGTTTTTACACATATATGTATAATCAGTTATGTGTATATAAGTACATATAGACACATATGTATACATACATATATACACATATACACACATGTGTATATATACATATATGTGTGTGCACATTTAATTCTTCCTCTTATGACCATTTTTTCATCTTTTGTCAAAAGTCATTAAGATCATATGGCTTCATATTTTCAGCCTCACTGCTGAATTTCCCATCCCCTCAAGCAGCCCCAGACAATATTTTCACAAGTATAAGAAATATGCCTATTACTTTCCCCAGTTCCTCCTTTGGTGTGGTGCTCAAATAATCTTAGCAAACTAGCTTCAGACACACACAGACCTTCAAACCCAAGTTGCAGACTACCCATTTATTAATTTAAAATGGATATTTTAATTTTTGAGGAAATCAGATAGTCAATACAGTGTGACATATGACCCTCATTTTACTATTTATCTGTGGGAAAAAATATTTTAACATCACCTTCACAGAATTATAAAGACTAACACAGTAATATCTCAAACAATGAAATATTAATGAAGATTTCAGTTATTGTGTGTGCTCCAATTCATGATTTCTTTATTGGAGAGAAATAAACTCTTTTTAGGCCATGACAGTGAAATATAAATTTGATACAGCAAAACTGAAATTTCCAGGCCTTCAGAGAATGTTTGAAAACATGGTTTAGATGGTTCAAGGGAAGAGGGGAAAAGATAGGAAAAGAGGAGTAGATACCAAAAAGAAAGGGTCATAGTAAAAAAAAAAAAAACCCAGCATGAGAGATTCTTGAATTAGTCTTCATTAGCACAGAGTAACAATAGTAGTAGTAGTAGTCGTCGTCGTCGTCGTCGTCATAAATAGTAGAAACTGAAAAGTTAGGCAGTGTGCTGAGTAATTTAAATGCATTCTTTTGTTCGAACTTCACAGTAAATCTGTTCCATTTAATCATAATAAATGAGTTAATGTCTCATTTCACAGAGAGGAAACAGGCTTAGAGAATTTAGATTCCTTGCAGGGATCAAGGGATCAAGGAGCTAACAAGTGATACCAGATTCAAATTCCAGTCAATGTAAGTCTAGATCTAGATTCTTTATCCTTTCTGAGACACTGACCCAAAAGTGTGAGAGGTAGAATTTGAAAAGGCAAAAACAGCTCAGAACATGTCTCCATACCTGAGACTTCTTCGCTTCTATTTGCCGACTTAGATTTTTACATAGGTGAAATTTGAATGGACCATGTTTCTGCTTCATTAAATGTCTAATGCTCTTTAAGATGTGCATTTGATATGATTTACTATTGAATATTATGTTTACCAACATACCAAACTTATCACTACCACCACGCTCACATCACCACCAGTATCATCACTGCCTTGCTTCTAATCTAAAACATATTATGTGTGGCTTTCTAGCACTAAAAGAAGCAATCCATTCCAAGAAAGAAAGAGTAAGTCCTTTGATTTGACCTAGAGATGTTTCCTATTTTGCTTTCCATGTATTAGTTGCTATGTCCTAAAGTTAAATTTGTTTTCTTCAAGGACATTATTATTTTTTAAATTTCTGTGTGTGTGTCTATGTGTGTGTGTGTGTGTGTATGTGTGTGTGTAAGGGGTACTCAGGAAAACTGAAAGAAATATATATATTTCCTTTGTGCATATTTATTTTTAAAATATTCAGAAGTTTATATTCAGTGGAAGGTGGTAATTTTCATAGTGAAACTATTAATATTCATTTATTCAAAACTATATATTAGGCAACTACTGCTACCTATTGAAAGGGTAATGAACAAGGAATTGGAGAAATATTTATTCTTTGTCTTCCTATCTACATAAGCATTCTACTTCTTAGTTTTCATGGAAAATTTTTAAATTAAAATCCTATAAAAAGAATGCTCCTACACTGATAAAATGTCTCACTTGATTTTTAAGTAACTATTTTTAGGTCAGAAGCTATCAGATGATCTGGAATTCTAAAGTTCTACACTTCACTCTTACTCTGAAACTAACATGGCATCCTTTCTTGGTAAACTTAAAAATGTGTACTTCCTTAATTATATATTCCTAGCTTTTTTTTCTCAAAATGTTAAAATAATGGTGTCAAAACCCATAGTGGTTTAAGCATTTTTAGATGGCTTCCAACTAAGAATATTTAACATTCACTGTCTCTTTATGTCAGTGTTTTTTGAAGTATGGTCTGCTGACTAAAATTATAATTACTGTAGATTCTTATGACAAATTCAGATTATGGTTGGCTGATTTAGAAATTCCAAAAGTATTTTAAACATTAAAGACTGAGAAACAATTCTGGAAGTCAAATTTCCTAATCATATAATGGTTTTATTAAGGAGCTTCAACGTATTTGAATCTGAACATGAAATGGTTTTACTTCTTTCCGTCCCTCTCCTTGGCCACTTAATATCAAATATCCTTTCTTTGTTTCATAATGATATCACTGTCAGTTATCATAAATTTTCTGAAATTCAAATTATTTAAAAGTAGGCTGTATTCAGTTTAAAACTCAAATTTCATAATAAGCTTAAAGATCTTCTCTTCCCAATAAAGGCCTGACCTATGGCTTGAAGGATATGGAATTGTCCATCTCTTACACATCCTTTAACTCCAACACTGGTATTCAAGATGGGACACAGGCTCTTCATGTTTCCTCATTCCTGTTGCTTTAGGGAAGATGGGGAATGGGAGAAGTTAAATGTCCTGATTTATCTGGTACCCTGGTCAGAGCTCTTTCTTGGTTGGTTGTCCTGCCTCTCCGGCTATTACTGAGCCACCTGTGCGATGCTGCCTCTCCTGAGGGGTGCATGGCTGTTCTTTGAGGGCCCTGTTGTGCCTCCACACTGCATAGTTCTCTGAGTCAGAGATTCAACTCTGCCAGGCATCTTCCAGTTCCTCCACTCCTGCAACCAGCAGTCAGTCCTTAATGGGGGTCCTGGAACCCTAACAAATCCCTCTTGAGTCCTGGCAAGAAGGCTCAAACCCAGCCTATTCTTGTAATATGCACTTACCTCACAACAGCATCACAGAACATTACCACCTTAAAAGACAGAAGGCCAGACTACCATGGGCTACTCTATTGCCAAACTTCACTGCTTTTCTATTTTCTGTGATGAGCTGGACCCAGGGGGGAGAGAGCAAGCCAACTGCCCAAACAGATGCCCCAGCAGGGGTGAGGTAGTAGTTCCTCCTTGTAGAAATTCCCAGACTTTATGAGGGGTTTTCTTGGAGTCTCCTTTACTTGACTTAGGGAGGCAGTAGTATTGGTGAGGAAACACCCTTACCTCTCCTTCTGAGATTCACTTTTAGCACAAAAACTGCACTGTCCTGGCCAGGCTGCTGATGCCCGTAATCCAAGCTCCCTCCTTGGGAGGCCAAGGTGGGGAGATGGCTCGATGCCAGGAGTTCAAGACCAGCCTGGCCAACATAGCAAGATTTCTTTTCTACCAGAAAAACAAACAACAACAAAAAAAGATAGCTGGGCACGGTAGCATGTGCCTCCAGTCTTTGCTACTCTACGCAGGAGGCTGAGGTGGGAGCATTGCATGAGCTCAGGCGTTTGAGGATGCAGTGAGATATAATGCACCACTACACGGCAACCTGGGAAACAGGGTGAGACTCTGTCTCTAAAAAATAAAGACGATGACAAAAACAAAACAGGAACCCTGGACTCCCTGACCTCGCTCGCCATCTGTCTTCCTAGGTCTACCTCTGTTATAGATTATGGAAGTAGAGGGCTAGATGTTTGGGAACAGATAGGGTCCTGATGCCTCCTAGTAGGCCTTGGAAGGAAAAGTTTGGTTACAATTTTCTGTAAACTCTTTTCAGAATGTGGATACTTGGGGTCCTTGTTTTCATCTTTGTCTGAGTTTTAAGTATAGTGCTGAGAACAGGAGCTGCCCCTTAACTGAGTGCCTCTTAGCGGTCCAAAACAAGTGGGTTTCTACTGAATAAAAGAATTCCTTTAAATTTCTCTTTGAACAGAAGCAGATTTTTGACGAGAGACTACTTTTATATTACCTGATTTGAAAATCAAAAAACGAAACAATACAAAACTCCAGGAGGGAGGAATGTTTTGTGTTCAGTTATCTTTGTTGATGTGATACCACAACATAAAGCTCGGTGTTCTGTGAAGAGACTTCCAAGGTCAGGTCCCCCACAGCTTTGGGGTTTAAATGATAGACCCCTGGAAGTTGTCATAGGTGAAAAGGTGATGTGCTTTTTGTTTGGGGTTGTTTACTATTGGTGTAAGTACTGACAGTAAGAAAGGGAACGACGGGAGATATGTTTGCAGAGTTACACATTTGTCACATGTAATTGGTGCTGTTAAATGTGGCATCTGAGCATTGCCTACCCCATCACATCCTCACAGCCAGCTTCGCAGGACATAATAGAACCCTCAAATAGCCTTGAGTGAAAATTGTTATGGGAAAGGTAGAAAAAAAAAATAGTAAAAACTTCCAGGCATCTACAAATATTTTTAAAATGAAGTTCTCTGACTCATTTGTACTGTGATCTTTCCTTTGTTGGTCCCCACAGTCTTGACATCAATGCTTGTAATTAGGCCTCCACCACAACTCTGAGAAATCATGTCCTCTGTTTATAAACAGCAAAGAACAATTTTGAAATGTTCCCATTGTGGGAACAAGATAAACATTTTGTGACAGAAGCTCTCTTAATCTTTGTTCTCTTCAGGCTTTTTAGTTACCATGGATAATTTACTATCTGAATTCATTTTTTATTTAGTTAATAGCACCCTCTAGTTTTTCTAAAAGCTTGTTTCTTCAAAAATTCAGTAAATGTTGCCAGAATAAATGAAACTGGCCATTCCGCTACCATGCTCATAACAAACATAAATCCACAGCCATCTGACAGGTATGTGGTGACCAGAGCTATAAAAAGTGATATTTCAATCTGGAACTTAAAAAAAAAGATCCCAACACATTACCCAACAGACATTGATTGGCAATCTTATCTATAGCTCAAGTTTGAACAAAATCATGGCATGAGTTCCCGGTTTTATCAGGATCTCTGTTTTTCCCACACATTTGTGCCTTTCAAAGGTCAGAAGTGAAGTAAGATTTTGGGTGGTCAAGAAAATCAGATTTAATGTCTCCTCCTTGATCTCCAGAGAAACTGTAATATATCAGCATTGTGAGTTTTTGCTTGGTAGTCTTCTTAGAAAACCTTAGAGGTCATCTAGTCTAAACTTCCAGTTGAAGTTTCATCTCCTTTAACCCATCAGATGAGAACAGAGTCTGCTCAGCTATGAAGGAAGTCGAAATAAAACATTGACTTGTACTGAGCTCATAACTTCTTTATACCTCCTTCCCAAAGCCTTTCTTCCTCTATGTAAATACCCACAAGATATTTGAATTTAGCTATTTCGGTGACTGTTAATAATCACATTTGACTTTTCAGTTTAGTAGAAGCAGGTACAAAGATAATGAAGTTTATCTGTAAGACATAATGAAATATAAATGCTCTGGTTAGCATGTACTTTAAAATATATTTTATTTCATGATACATACAAATCTGAAAGCAACCAAATTACAAATTTATTAAGTTGGAATGAATTTTAGAGATTACGCAGATCCGTCTCCACTCACTGCTACAATTTCTGTGGCTTAAAGACAGCCTCTGGATTGGAATCTCTGTTACAGGGTAATCCATTCCAGTTTTAGAGCAACTCTAATTGCCAGAATATTCTTCCTTATATTTGGCCAGAAGCTATCTCTCTATACTTTTCTTATCAAAGATCCAATTTCTGCTTTGTGGAGCAGACCAGAGCAAGTCTGTGCCCTCTTGTACAGGACAGTTCTTCATCTCTCATGGCAGCGATGATGATGACTGCTTTTAGTAAAATTGTCACAATCCTAATAGGAAGAAGCGATCTTTGGCAATTTATGCAGTTAGGATAAACATCATACTTTGTAAAAGTCATGTAATCCAAACCTCTAAAGTTTGAAGTGAAATGAGACCTAGAGAGGCTAAGCTAAGATTCTAAAGCTAACTGCTAGCTGAGTTGAGCCTGGCCCCTTGATCACCTAACATAGACTAGCTCTTATCACTGTGCCTTGTGGTGAAAAATTAACTTGAAATGCATTTGTTAAACCAATGATTGTATGCACATATTTAATATCTGGGAATTGGCAGTGTCAAGCAAGACAAAACAAATAAGCAACATTGTGCTGAGCTCATAACTTCTTCTTTATGCCTCCTTCGCAAAGCCCTCAGTCTGTCCTCTGAAGCACATAGCTCTGTGCCTTGTCAACTCTCAAGAATAAGAAAATGTTGTCCAAGTGCACCGCATTTAGGAGATTCTGATCCAGTCCTGGTTTCTTCATTACCTAGTGGCATCGCATTATTGTTTACACTGCCTCTTTAGGCCTTAGTTTTCTCATGCAGGCTGTGGTTGTCAATTGAATTCTGAGTCTGTAGCCAGGTTAGTAGGAGAAAGCACCATAGGTGTGGAAAAAATGTGAGTCAAGCCTTTTTTCTTACTGGATATTTTAAATTCTAAGTTTCCCACCAGCTCTAAAATCCAGTGCAGGCATCATATCTTACTCAGTTCTGATATACTCCTTTCTCCAATATGGAGGTAGTAAATACTATCATTTTCCCAATTATGTCCCAATTCTATCTGACCTCTCATGAGAGATTTATTTATGAAAGATGACTAAAAGAGGAAACTAGGACATAAATGCTGAATTTAGAATAAAGCAGTTGTCTACAGCCAACTTTAAAAAAATACACTATAATTAATATATCTGAAATCAGCTCTCATATGAGTTATAAATTTGAACAAAATATAAAAACAAAACTTTATTGATAATTTTAAATAGTCATTGTTTATTTTCACTAATTAATGATAGAACATCATGTCTGCTATGCTTTTATTTCATTCAACATTTTATTATTAAAATTTTCAAACAGAGAGAAAATATAAAAGAAATGTAGTTACTCATATATTGCCTGTAATCAATGTATTACAATAATATTTTAAATTATTTTTTCTATCACTGTATTCATTCCTCAATATCAATTTTGTAATTTTTGCTACATTCAAATTAAGTTATAACACTAACTTTTGGAGTTGAGTGCAGAGATACAAGATGTTATCAAACACATACAGTCATGTAATCACCACCACAGGAGACAGCAAACTATGGACCTGATCTCAGATTGTTTGCCAGTGTTTTAAAATAATTTCATTGAAACACATTCATGCCCATTTATTGCAAAGCCTAAATTATTTGTTCTCTGGCCCTTTACAGAAAAGTCGTTATAATTTTTTATAAATGCCCTTTATCAAATTAAGAAATTTCCCTTTTATTCATACTTTACTGAAAGTTTTTATCATGAATGCATCTTAAATTTTGTCAAATGCTTATACTGCATCTATTGAAATCATCACATTTTTTCAAAAATCTGTTGATGGGATAAATTATGCTGATTGATTTTTAAATATTGAAACAACATTTCATTATCTGGAAAAAACATTACTTGGTCATGATTTTTTTTTTCATATATATTGCTAACTTTTATTCACTACTATTTATTGAGGATTTTTGTGCATATTTATAAGGGCTATTGATGTGTCATTTTAAAGAGTTTTGTCTGATTGTTTATCAGTGTAATACTTGCCTCTTAAATGTTTCTTACTGTTGTGTCTTTGTAAGAGTTTGATTAGCACCGGTATTATTTTTTCTTGAAATGTTTGGTTGAACGAACCATGAAATCAACTGGACCTGAATTTTTTTGTTGTTGGAAGGATATTAACTACATGTTCATTTCCTTTAATAAGTATAGGACTATTCAGGTTGCTTTATGTTCTCTTGAGTGAGTTTTGAAGTTTACGTCTCAGGGAAAAAAAAAGCTCATTTAAGTTCTGAAATGTACGAGCATCCAGTTATTCATTCTAGTTGCTTATTATTCTTATAATATCTGTAAGATCTGTATTGATGTTCCTTCTTTAATTTCTGATATTGATCATTTATATCATCTTTTTTGTTAATCATTCTGGCTAGCGTTTTATCAATTTTATTGACCACTTCAAAAAACTAGATTTTGTTTTCATCGATTTATCTTTTGTTTTATGTTTCAGATTTTATTGATTTTTGTTACCTTTGTTATTTTCTTCTTTCTGCTTGTTTTGGTTTAAACTTGCTCTTCTTTTTATAGTGTCTTAATTGAAGGTGAAATCACTGAGTTGAACCCCTCATTCTTTTTTAATAAAGCATTCAGAGCTGCACATTTCCTCTAAGTACTGCTCTAGAAGCCTCACAAAGAGTTTTTAGTTGTGTCTTCGTTTTCAATCTTTTCAAAATATTTTTAATTATTCTCATAAATTCGTATTCGAGCCGAAAGAACTATATTGTTTAGTTGAAAAATATTTGGGGATTTTCTAGGTACATTTAACTATTGATTGGTTGTTTATTTATGTTGTGGTCATAGAACTTACTTAGTATGATTTCAACATATATAAATGTGTTGATGTTTGTTTTAGGGTCCACACTATGGTCTATCTTGGTCAATGTTCCATGTGCACAAGAAAGAAATATGTTTTCTGCTGTTGTCATGTTGTTGATAGTGTTGTTCAGGTCTTCTATATCATTACTAAATTTCTGTCTGCTGGTTCTGTTGGTTACAGAGAGGAATGCTGAAAGCTCCAATTCTAATTCTACTTTTCTTTGTTTCTTATTTCAGTTTTAATAGTTATGGCATCTTGTATTATAGGGTTCTTTTGTTAACCATAAGCACACACAGAATTTTTATATCTTCTTAGCGAATTGGCCTTTTTATTTTTATGTTATATCCCTCTCTACGCCTAGTAATATTGCTTCTTGTGAAATGCATCTACTTTTATATTAATGTAGCCATGGGAGCTGTCTTTTAATTATTGTTTTATGTTATTTCTTTATTTTTCCTTTACTTCTGTGTAATGAAGTAAAGGAATAAATTGTAATAGAGTTGTGCCTGTACTTTTTTTCGTGTATGATCATCTCTGTATTTTCATTAGTGTGTTTAGATCATACATTTCATTGAGTATAATTATGATATGGGTAAACTGGAAGTCTACCCCCATTGCTATTGTTCTTTCCTATTTATTCCATCTGTTCTTCATTGCATTTTTCCTTGTTTGCTTGTTATTGGATTAAATATTTGTATAACACTATTATTTACATTTATGGCTCTCTACTCATATATTTTAAAATATTTAAAAGGATGCCATAATATTTACAATATAAACTATTAATTTATTACATTCTAACTTCAAAAATATTATTCTGCTTTATGTGTAGTCTAAGAACCTTATGATGGTAGGCTTGTAATTCCCCTGTCTCATCTTTTGTGCTAATGTCATTATACATTTTACTTTTACATATGTTGGAAATTACAATATATTGCTACAGTTTTTACTTAGGCAGTAATTATAAGTTAGAAAACTTTTAAATAAAAATATATATTTTATATGTATAACATATCTTCATATATATATGTATATACACACACACATTTATGGACATAAATCTTCATTTTTAAAAATAAATCTAACTTTCCATCCAATATTATATAACTTCTGGCTTAAAAATATCCTTTTAGTATGTCTTTTAGTGTGGGTCTCACAGAAAAAAATTGTCTCAGATTTTGATTGTTTGAAGAAGAAGTCTTTAGTAAGTATTTCTTAGAGCTATTTGTGTTGTATATAGAATCCTGGGTTAATTTTTATTCTTTTTCTTTCAGCACTTTAAAGATGTCACTCCAGGCCAGGCGTGGTGGCTCCTGCCTGTAATCCCAGCACTTTGGGAGGCCAAGGCGGGCAGATCATGAGGTCAGGAGATTGAGACCATTCTGGCCAACATGGTGACACCCCATCTCTACTAAAATACAAAAAATTGGCCAGGTGGGGTAGTGTGTGCCTGTAGTCCCAGCTACTTGGGAGGCTGAGGCAGGGAAATCGTTTTAACCCAGGAGACGGAGATTGCAGTGGGCCGAGATCATGCTACTGCACTCCAGCCTGGCGACAGAGCAAGACTCCATCTAAAAAAAAAAAAAAAAAAAAAAAGTTACTCCATTGCCTTTTATATACTTTTTACACCAGAAGTGTGGTGTCAGTCTTACTTTTCTTCCTTTTTTTTTTTTTCTTGGCTGCTTTTGGTATTTTTTCTTTATCTTTTGTTTTTGACGGCTTGAATATGATGCATCATGGTTTGGTGTATGTGGGTACATATGTGTATGTGTGTTTTGGAAAGTTATTCATTCCCCCTATGCAGAAGACTAGCAACAGACGTACGCAGCCTTTATGCCTGAAAATGTACATGTCTCTTCTCTTCTATGTTAGTGTAGAGGTTTGAGGCAGTAAGTCAGGAGTTGAGTTGGGTTTGGGTTTTGTTGTTGCTACGGTCAATTTCAGTGCATCACATGCCTCAGCTTAGGGTGGAAAAGAAGATTATTCTCTTCTTTTTTGGAGAAGGTGGTTCCTTCTCCACCTACAGTTTTGACCTTCCCTGTGCATCTGTGCCTCAGAGGCCCTTCCTCCATTGGTTGTCAATTGCTGATTGTTCCCTGGTGTTTGTTGGCCTAGTGATGCAGGGCAGGAAAACTCTCTGATGTCCTCATCTGGGGTCAGACTTAGGCAGGCCTATATCTGAGTGCTAGGGATGGCACTTTCTCCATGATCTATGCCCTCCTTTTCATGGCAAACATGGCAGCTTACGTACAGGGAAGTTTTTCCTGCCCCTGCTCTACTGGTGTTGCTGTAAACCTGAGACCCAGGAGTGCTTTCTATCTCTTCCACCAGGCTAAAGTGTTTGCTCCTTAGGGGAGAGGAGCCTGGGTAGGACTCTGTGCCTCTTCCACAGAATCAGCCTCTTTTCTCCTCCGGGCTTGAACTATAATATTTCCCTTGAGCTTTGGATGGGGTCTGTGAAGAAGAGCATGCAAAACGGTAGAAATGTTCCTTGTGACTGTGGGTCCCAGGGATTCTGGTCTCTCCTGCGACCTCACAGTGAGCCTAATGTCTTGGATGGTACCAGTGTCTCTTCCTTGCATACTCTGCCGCAGGTGAGCTAAGGCTCAAAACGTGGATGCTTTAGAGGAGAGTGCTTATATTTAAAGTTTAGATTCCTTGGTTTCTCATCTCTCTGATGCATGCTTGGAAAATTATAATTTTATAATTTAAATTTTTCTTGAGTCAGTGGAGGGATAATACTTTTCCAACTTTCTACATCCTACGCAGATCTTCAACTCGAAATTTCATGTTTCAGAATATTATCCTAAAGAATTCTCATTGTTTGCTTGTGTTAATGTAGTTATGACATCATCTTTACCCTTTTAATATTTACTGAATCTAGATATTTTTATCTCTCTCTCATCATTAGGCTCTAAATATGGAATTATAAAATTTTAATAAGATAATGGAAATAAAATAATGACCTACACTAATATTTTGTAAGTACTTCATAGAACTTGAAAATAAAGCATTTCCTATTAAAAATTAAAAATATATTTTTCTAGATACAGCTTTAAAGCTATTGCTACATATAAAGTATTTTAATGAATTACCATGAATGCTATAACCATCATTTCTCAAGACTAAAGTCCGGTCTCTGAAGACACTAACTGCTTAAAGAAACACAACAAGGTATTCCACTTATTGTCTGAAACCAGTTATGATTGCTAGATACACTGATTTTCATGATCTTTGAGTCATTTTGACTTGGGAGAAAAATATATGTCAAGATATCTGCTTTTTAGAAAATGTTATTTTGCAAGGGAAATATATAGTTATAAAGGAGCTACAGTATAACTCAAAAACTACATATCCTTATGAATTTATCAAATGGATAAAAGAAAGTGAGGCTGTCCTAACAACATCTTCCAGAATTAACTTAGTATCTGAAAGTCTTAAAATATGGCTGGGACTCAATATTATTACCTATAAAAAAATAGAAGTTGCATTCCAGTATAACAATGTGGTCTCTTGCAGCTT
This sequence comes from Macaca nemestrina, assembly GCF_043159975.1. NCBI lineage: Eukaryota > Metazoa > Chordata > Mammalia > Primates > Cercopithecidae > Macaca > Macaca nemestrina. The sequence goes on from NC_092140.1 coordinate 88,949,550, forward strand.
CGAGATCTGTAATTGTTAAATTGTATATTGCTTTTTTTTAGTGATTCTATTGAAACCATACTTATAATGAATCTTTCTATAATTGCAGGTTTCATATGGGGAGAAATTAAACAGATGTGGGATGGCGGACTTCAGGACTACATCCATGATTGGTGGAATCTAATGGACTTTGTAATGAACTCCTTATATTTAGCGACAATCTCCTTGAAAATTGTCGCGTTTGTAAAGGTAACTATTATTTATGTTGTTGGTAAAGCATATGTTCTGATTATTAATGATATACTTTCAATTGATATTAATTTTATTAATAAAGTTACCTAGAACTTTTTCTGGATGTAGTATTCATCAGCTCATGGTTTTATTGATAGATATATAGGCATAAAAATACATAAGTAAATGCATAACTTTAATCACAAAACAAATTTTTATAAGTAGAAGTTATCACCCAATTCCCTTGCATCTACTAAGTAGAATGATGTCTCAAAATTATTCACGGTAACTGCTCTAGTTTCTAATCCTTTCTATTTCTACTGAAATTCTACTTCAAACACTGTTTAAATTTTGACAACCCAAATCTATTTTCTTCAGTTATAACTAATAGATAAAATTTCATAGACAGATCAAAATATTACTCTTTCAAAGCATTGAAATTATTATTCAGTATAAACTAATACAATTTGATATAATTAGAGCAGAATATAATTTCTTTCTCCTCATCCCATTCAACTTGACAGTGCCTGAAATCTCACACACTCATTACTCCCCCAGATTTTGTACACCATCAATCTTATCCCAACCTCATAATTTGCATAAAACAGTTTTGTTCTGTCATGACAATTGGGATTATTTTGTACTTTGTTGGGTTTCTTTCAACCCAAAGGATTATCTTCTCTCCTTCACTGATTTTCCTTTCCCCCCTTTCCTTTTCTCCTTTCTTTTAAAAAAATTTTTCAAAATGACTACTTAATTAGTAAAAAATAAATAAATAAATAAAGAATATCGAATTGGGTATGACATAAATAATGCATTCAATTTAATAATCTGAACTACAAAATTCTAACATGTAGACACACTTTTATTCATTTAGCCTAGTTCTTAAAATAACGCCCTCTGCTTCTGTGGGCAACCTTCAGGTATGACAGAATTAAAATTGTCTGAAGTTGGAAAGGCCATAGTTTTCAGTTAAAATGCTACCAGTTCTCACCAAAATACTAGGGGAAAGCAATTTCTGTCAATTTTATGGAAAGCAAGTATATTTTAAAATGAAAACATAATTTGGTAATTTTATTAATGCATTGAGGTAAATGACCTTGAAAAAATTAAGACAGCAGAAGGTACTCTTTTAACCAAAGGAGATTATGCATCTCTGTAAGAGGTGGGCAGTCTGTGATTAAGCGCCTAGCTCTCCAGTCCCCTTCTTCTGTCATGATCCTTAGATGTATACATAAAATTGTTTAGACCTAGTTCTAAAAGTAATATAGGTAGTTTTTTTGTGGTTTTGTGCTGTTATGAAATTCTGGGATTATATCACAATAGCAGTTCTTCTCAAATTTCTAGGTGGATAAGAATCATAAGGAGAGCTTGCTGAAATTCAGGCTCCTTTTCTCCATCACCAGATTTAAGTTAGGCGTACTAGGACAAGGTCCGAATTTGCATTTCTAACAAACTCCCAGTTTATATTGACACAGTTGATCTAAGGAAGACACTGTGAAGAACATTGCATTGTATAGACCTGTTCTACAGCTCAGAGAAATGTGAGATGGAGTCCAAAAGAAACTGCTATTATACATTTATTTACACAATATTTAAACTAAGCTATATCATGTTTGTATTCGTTACATTTGTATGATGTTTATATACAGCACATATATTTTTTCATATATAAGAACTCTGGTATGTAGTGAGTATGCTTACATAGATTAATGGATATTTGTGGATGTTTTGCCTCAAGACTTTTAGATGTGGGATTTTAATTTAGTTAAAAAGTTGTAAATTCTACACTGGCAAAATCTATTTTACCATTGAAATCTAAGCATTGTTCTTTATGTTTAGAATTAAACTCACTCACCCCCAGTGATGAAGAGGAGGGGGCAGAGGGGGAAACGGGATATAGAGAAGTGCACAGTAATTACTGCAGATGAAGACGACCTAAGGAATGTGAAGTCTTCAAAAAATACAGTTTGTTAATATATGGTCATAGGAGTTCAGCTATAATTGGAAATATAAACCATGACATGTCCTTTCTGAAGGATTTGCATTTAGCACAATGTATGTGTTTGAGTTGGGTGCATGTATTCATTGGCATGCACTGTAAAATCACATTTTTTGTGCTCCTTTCCTCCATCACTTACTAGTTGGGTGACCTTGAGCCTGTTTCTTCACCTCTTTTAGTCTCATCCATAAAATAAGAAAAATAATTTCTACCTTATGCTGTTGGCATGAGAAGTAAATCAGTCGATATATGTAAAGTGCCTGTTACAGAATAAACACACTAAATTAATTTTTCCTTTTTTTTTTTTAACTTTTGTCTTTGCTTTCTTCCTCATATACTATGAGTCCACTAGACTTGCCTTTTGTAAGGTCTTTAATGTGTCTCCTCATTTGCTTTATTTTAGTTTAAAAAGAGTGTGAGCTTTAGGTCCATACTTGCCTTCACCATGTTCAATCTGTATGGTATGGGGCAAGTTATTGAATGTAGGTATCAATTTTATCATCTGTAAGTTGATGATAATAATCAAAAGATTATTTTTGATTTGATATTTGTGGGACCTGTGATGTCACTGTGACTTTTTGATTTTTCCTTCCTTACCTTACGCTTGTTCTGTCATTCAATTTTTTTCAGGCTAATTTGTAATAACTTATAAATTATTATTTTAAGAACAGGTAGGTTATTTGCAGGAAAAAATAGAGTCTGATGTAGATAAAGCAAACAGCTATTATGTGAATCAAGAAGCTAATTAAATCAATAAGCATTTATTGGAGCACACTAAGAAACAGCTTTTGATCTGGTTGCTGAGAATGCAAATCTGCCCAAGAGGTAGCTCTTGCCTTCAACTGGGTCACAGTTAGGCAGATGAAAGAGAAATGCATGTAACCAAGGATCTTACAATGTAGTAAGGTCTATAATAGGGGCTACTGTAGCATGAGAGAAGGAACTGAACTTTTCTGTAATGGCATGGAATTATCCAGAGGACAGTACAAGTGGACATCTATCATGATCATGAACATGCATGAGCATTCAAGACTGAAAAGGCACAATATGCAAAAGTGACAGTGTCTAGCAAGCAGAGTTCAATATCTATTTTGGATTATCCTAAAACTGTGGGCAGGGAGAAGGTGAGAAGGACTTTCCACATCTTGCTATCGGGCTTAAATTTTACCCTATAAATTATAAGGATCCATTTATGACATTTATGCAGAGAATGGTTCAAATGATGATGATTGCCTGAAATACAGCAGTGAACATAAGAGAAGATGATAGAAGATTGGACTTGAACAAATTTAGGTAGTAAGTTCTGGGAGATATGTGATTTAGTAATTATGAAATACGAGGTAGATGAAATCATGCTAATAATTCTCCTTTGTAAATAGATTCACCTCTTTTGCTTCAGACGGGATTACCAGTGTTATAACTAGGACCTCTGCTGGGGTTGTATAGGTTCTACCTCCTGTCTGAGGATTCCTGAACAAGAACAAAATTCATTCACAGGTCATTTTGGTTAAGTCATAGAACTGGACCAAAAAAACTGTATCATCCTCCAAAAAAGGGAATCTTGTTATAATTCTTCTTTTCAGAAAGAGAACCTTTTAGAATACATCTGTCATAGGGTCCACCCTTGTTTAATTTGCCCATTGTGTTAGTCACCTCGGCTTGTCACAATAGAATACCAAGAAATTTATTTCTTGCAATTACAGAGACTGGAAGCCTGAGATCAAGGTTCCAGCATAGTTGGTTTCTGGTGAGGTCTCTCTCACTGACTTGTAGAAGGTTGGTCACATTCACCTGGTGGGGGTGGGGCATAAGAGGTTGGGAGAGAATGCAAACTTTCTCTCCTTATAAGGTGTGTCTCCTTATAAGGACACTCATCTCATCATGAAAGTCCACCCTCATGACCTCATCTAAACTTAATCACCTCCCAAAAATACCATCTCCAAATACCATCCATACTGGGGGGCTTAATTTGGGGAGGTGCAGTTCAGTTCATGACACTCACATTTTTGCAATTCATCTACTTGCAGGAAAGATCTTTCTTTAAAACACACACAAAACAGACCTTCTAACCAAGGCCATGGGACTGCTGTGACTACGACTTATATCACTTCCTACCTATGTGATTTGGAGCAAGTTACTGAATCTATGCCTCAAATTTCTCTGCTGTAAAACAATAATAACAATAAAACAGAATGTTTATGAAGATTAAATCAATAAACATTTAATGTCATAGAATAGAATCTAGTATAAAAATGCAGTATTGGCTCTTAATTTTTATATACAATGCAACAGTATTATGTGCAAAGACAGAGCATAAAAATATGTATGGCTTCAATATTATCCATTTTACATGCAAAGTTTTGTGGTGTTTTCTTGAATATCTTGATTTATTAGCATTTTAAAGCTCATGGGTTGTGAATTTAAAAAAATTTGCTCCTAATCCTCTAGAGGACAGTTTGTCAATCATTTTCTCTTTTCACTATGTATGAAGTATTAGTTAATCTGGAGCTTGTTGATGCCTGGGGAACCACAATTATAAAATGTTACTGCAGTTTCATTAGGGCTGGTTTATTTCTAAATATTATCCAGCCCCTTTTCTGTATGTAACACTTCTCATATTTGTCTTCAACAGTTTGGCAGAAATGATTCGATTCTAATACCTTTTTCACTGTGTAATTTAAATAATATTTTCAAAAAATCAAAATTTTTATTAATAAGAAGATTTGTTTTAACCATCATTATGGCTTTTCTTTATAACACCATTCTTCTAAATAGTTCTAACTGCAGGTCTCATAGATCCCGTCTATTATTCACTAGAAAAGAGGCAAGTGTTTTTTCTATTTTATAAATGATGTAACTTTAGTCTGCTCCCCAAAGTGTGGGATTGTCTAAGATATTCTTTAGTTTTATGGCAAAAAGCTATAGAGATTTGAATCTTAGTTGTTTAATCAGAATTACGTACTTGAAGAGAAAATAATATGCCTTCCTGGTATAAACACTGGTCTTTTTGGTCTTTCACTACTTAATTATCTGATAAATTTCTAGAAAGGGAAAAGATTTCACCATGTAAAGCACACATTAAAACCAAATACATGTTTCTTATTTAATCTCACTGACCAATATATTTCATATTAATTTAACTTTTACTCATTTCTATTTATTACTTGACATTCACAAGTATGCATCAGAGACTATAGATGATATAAAGATAATCTAACATATTTTCCTACACTCAATAAACTTCTGATCCAATATTATGATTCAGTTCATCTTTCTCTCTTAACACTCCTGCTAAACTCTTCATGACTTGGCTCCAACTCATCTCATCCTCTCATACTCATCTCACTGTTCCCAAATCTTCTGTGTTACATCTGTGTCAAGATACATTTATAAAAATGATCCATATACTCTAACCACTTTGTTTTTGAATACGTCTATAATTCTTCTCCCCAGAGTGCTTTTTGAGTTCCTATCGTATACAAAGCACTCTACGAAATGTCCAGCACCTAAAAATGCCGTAGACAGAGCTCCCCACATAAGAATCTGACAAGTAATCCAAAGGTACCTCTCTATTATACAAGTCTGCAAAATAAGCAATTCTCTTTCAAAGGAATCTGATTGGAAATAAAGGCTTGGGGCAAAACTGAACTAGGGTACGTACAGACTGAAAACAATTGAGAGAAGGAGGAATACAGGAATTAATGATCCGAGAAAACCTATGTGTGTTTAAAGTAGTTCTTGATTTCTTTCTAAAGGATTACTTTACAACACGGAGCTGTCAGCTCTGATCAGCAGGATCCTAGTGTCCATGCATCTGCAGTTGGAGTAAAGGATTAGCACGGCTTGATTAATGTAAGACTTCACCATGTTGTAAACTCGTATGGCATCTTCCTTGATCACTACCATGAACCCTGAAGATAGTGCCTGACACAGAGCAGGCACACTCATGTATACTTGATGAATGAATAACAAAATAATTGGAATTTAAATTCGTTCTAGAAAAATGGTACAATGTTCATGGAAAAGCATTTTGGTAACAATGTGTAACTAATCTGAGGAATTATCAGTATTGAAAGTTTGAGCTAAAACATTAGGTGTCTAATTAGGGCCAAATGGCAGTTAAATCTTTAAAAGAAGTCAGAACACAGAGGCTTTATGTAGCATGTTGAAAAACCAGAAGGTCATCTCAAGGACAATGTTGTGATTGAAGAACATTAAATAATATGTGACATGGTCTGGTTGGCTCCTTTAAAAGATTCTGGAGGAGGGCTGGGCGCAGTGGCTCATGCCTGTAATCCCAGCACTTTGTGAGGCCCAGGCGGGCAGATCACCTGAGGTCAGGAGTTCAAGACCAGCCTGGCCAATGTGGTGAAACCCCATCTCTACTAAAAATGTAAAACTTGGCTGGGCATGGTGGTGGATGCCTATAATCACAGCTACTCAGGAGGCTGAGGTAGGAGAAGTGCTTGAACCCAGGAGACGGAGGTTGCAGTGAGTCTAGATTGTGGGACTGCACTCCAGCCTGGGCGACAGAGTGAGACTCCGTCTCAAAAAACAAACAAACAAACAAAAAAACAAAACAAAACAAAAAAAAAAACAAGATTCTTGAGGAGATACATAGATGATGGAGGACATAAGACTTAAGGCAGGGAGAGCAGTGAGGAAGGTGCTACAGTTATATCTGAGAAATAAGAGGTACTATTTTAAAACAGTGAGGGTACTGATGAAGAGAAGGAAGCAACCTACATAAGATTTGGATTTAGATGCTGGAATTTTAGATGAAAAGATTCTAGGATGAACCACAAATTCTGACTTGGTGACTTGTTGCCATTCATAAGATCAGAAGGGGTAAATAGAGAAAGAGTTTGAGGATGCAAAGGTGATGAGTTACACTTTCGGTCTGTGAGTTTGAGATGCCTGTGAGATATCCAAGTGGAAAAGTCAACCAGACAGTACAATGGAGAATAGGGCTGTTAGGTGAGAAGTCTCAGCTGGAGATGCAGAATTGAGAATAATCACTGAGAGTTGAAATCCTGGAAAACACCCAGGGAGAATGTGTAGAATGAGAAGAGAGGAGGCTTGAAAAGTGAACTCAACTTCTAAGGGGCAGGTGAGATTGAGGAACTTCCAAAAGAGACTGAGAAGAGGCCACTCAAAGACAAACATGCAAAGATGAAAAGTGAAGGTAGGTTTTGTAAATTGCTCTTAAATAGCAGAGCCAAAGACATTTTTTAAAAATTCAAATTAATATTTTAATTCCTAAGAATAGGTGTGGAAAATTCGTTAACTGATTGAAGAATTACAATTATTTGCTACAAATTCAAAGAATGTTACAATTTGTCAGCATTATAACAAACACTTTGTTAAATGATGACTACGGGCGAGGTAGCGGCACCTGTAGTCCCAGTTGGGAGGCTGAGGCAGGAGAATGGCGGGAACCCGGGAGGCGGAGCTTGCAGTGAGCCGAGATCGCGTCACCGCACTCCAGCCTGGGCGACAAAGCGAGACTCCGTCTCAAAAAAAAAAAAAAAAAAAAAAAAAGAAAGAAAGAAAAAACTTAGGAAAATGTCTATGTGAAGGATGGGATAAAAATTTCAAAAAGCAAAACTTAGAATAAAATCAAGAGATAATTGCTTCATATTTATATCTCTTAATCCGTGACAGGATATGAGGTTTTTTGGATCAGAGAACAGATAAATTATTTACTTACATAGCAAACTTAGCATCGGTTCCCCATCCCCCAGTCCCCAGTGGGGGACCTAGTAGCCAGCCGTACCCTGTGTATACAGGGGTTGTACCCCAGGAGAGGAGGTTGGAAAATATGTGTCTTAGAACTCATACCGTGCAGCTGAGCCAGCTGCCTCTCTTTCCCCTGGAGAAGAAAAGAGAAAGACTTCAACTAAAGTAAATAAATGGTCTCTGGGGAGGCAAAAGTCCCTAGGTTTATTATTCTGAGTGTAAGCACATAGCTTCTGGGAGGATGATCCTAAGTGTCTCAGGAGTTTCCCATCTTTAACTTCCAATGGTTCTTTGCCATTCAAACATCCTTTAACCCAGATGCCAGCAATGTTTTGCCTAAAGCTTTGACCTTGTATAAAGTGAATATATTCATGTAGCACTTTTTCCTGGCCTTGACTAGAAGCGCTAGACTATGAAATCAAGTTAAATAATCACAATGGCGCAGAATCTGTAAAAATGGAAAACCTTCCTCTTAGGATTTTTTTTTTTTTTTTTTTTTTTTTTTTTTTTTTTTTTTTAGTCTCAGCTGAGATAATTTACCAAGAAGGGCTCTTTTCACAGTAGGTCCGTAATAGAGCTTGACCCAGTCACAATGTGATGATGGGTCCACATCCCACCTGACCTGGATGTGAAACCTAAAGCACTGCACAGCATCTTTCCTAGATTTGAAGGACTTTTAAACCTTTGACAACACATCATCTCTATCCATTCCTAGCCTCAGGAGCCCCAGACAGAATTCATCACTTCCTCTTCCCTATTCCCACTGCACTTTGTGTTAATCTCTTAGAGCATTTTTATTATAATTAGTTGTGCCTGTCTGCCTCACTGGACTAGGAATACTTGACAGGAGAAAATATTTCTTGAGCACCCATGATATTCAGGGCATTGTGTTAAATGTTGTAAGAAGTTCAAGAAAATGATTGCATTCTTAAGAATACTTCTTGTTTCATTTTTTGTATATCTTGAAATACAGTCCTGAGCTATATTAGGTTAAAGGAAGAGAAATTGAATTAGCCATCAACATAGGGGGATATTCCTCAACTATAAATATTTATGAGCTGATTCTATAGTTGATAGAATTAGCTATCAATTATAGGGGGACAGCTATCACTATTTATGGACTTAAATGTGAGTGTCTTTAAGAGAGAAGTGAGGAAAGGAAGGAGAATGTGATCTTGGTGTTTGAAGGAAAAGGTGGCGTCATACATAGCGAGACTAAGAGCAGAGAATTAGGTAATGTTTAGTATCTAACTTTCACTCTGACACTTGTCATAATGAAAGAGAAAAACATCTTAGCTTTTTTTTTTTTTACATCTTCAGTAATTAGCTATTTTATGCGGAAGCTATGTGTGGGAATGTTCAAGAACATTTATCGGGATTTAAAAATAGAAAATAATTTTCTTCTAGTTCAAAATTGATTGTTTTGCACCGCCAGTCAAGCAAGAGTCTGAGTGTTGAATAAGATCAGGAGCCTATAATACATTTTCTCCCCAGAGAGATTAAAAAATACTATCTATTAGTTTCAAGGAGAATTAATTGATTCACATTTGTAAAGGTCTTTGATGTAAAATGTGCTATAAAAAGAATAAAAAACATTCTGTGGAACTCAGAGTAGCACTAACTTTCTTTTCATTGGAAAAATATCTTGGTTGTCTAGATATATTTTTCAGTGATGTGTATGAAGCAAATAATTCAATTTATTGTTCAGTTCTAATACAGATTTAATTACAGATTTTCATACTGCAATATTTCAAAAAGGATATTCGACCCTTTTTTTTTTTTTTTTTTTTGAGATGGAGTTTTGCTCTTATTGCCCAGGCTGGAGTGCAGTGGCGTGATCTTGGCTCACCACAACCTCCATCTCCTGGGTTCAAGCAATTCTCCTGCCTCAGCCTCCCCAATAGCTGGGATTACAGGTTCCCGCCACCACGCCTGGCTTTTTTTTGTATTTTAGTAGAGACGGGGTTTCTCCGTGTTGGTCAGGCTGGTCTCAAACTCCTGACCTCAGGTAATCTGCCCGCTTCCGCCTCCCAAAGTGCTGGGATTACAGGCATGAGCCACCATGCCCGGCTTCGACTCTTTAAAAAAAAAAAAAAAAGGATACAAATTTACCTCGATAGTACACAGTTAAATTTTATTTTGCTCTTTGTATGTTTCAATATCAGGATAATTCAAATCTGACATTTTAATTAACCTGCTTACTTTTTAAATAATTGCTGGTCAAAGTTTAATGTAGCAATTTTTTTCTCAAATCACATATTTTACCTACTTAAGGAACATTCAGATAAAGGTTATATTTCCTATATATTAAATGTAAAAAATTAGCAATTCAATGACTGCCGGGATGATTTGTAAGTTAGGTTGTATTTACATTTAGGACATAGCAGAGAGGAAGCACTGATGGGTTTTGCCCATACTGGTCATTTCTGTTTCCATAGCAACAGACCGCCACTTCTACTCATTTGTATGTAATTTGTATCCTACATGTGTTCCTCTAGAATTGGCAAGTGTGTTCAAAAATCAAAAACAAGGTCATCAATTATTTAGTTCAAAATTTAATAGTTTACCTTCTGGGTCTGACCTTGATATATTTATATGCATGTGTTGGTTTTACTTTCCCTTTGTTTCTGTTTTCTCCAGTACAGTGCCCTTAATCCACGAGAATCATGGGACATGTGGCATCCCACTCTGGTGGCAGAGGCTTTATTTGCTATTGCAAACATCTTCAGTTCTCTGCGTCTGATCTCACTGTTTACTGCAAATTCTCATCTGGGACCTCTGCAAATATCTCTGGGAAGAATGCTCCTGGACATTTTGAAGTTTCTATTCATATACTGCCTTGTGTTGCTAGCATTTGCAAATGGCCTAAATCAATTGTACTTCTATTATGAAGAAACGAAAGGGTTGACCTGCAAAGGCATACGATGTGAAAAGCAGAATAATGCATTTTCGACGTAAGTCTAATAGACATTTCTACTGGTAATGTTGTACAGCATTTAGAGTGCACCACATCACAAACTTGAAAAACCTATGACAAATGGTTATAAAGAAAATGGGGAATTAAAATTATACTTAATGCAGAAAACAGAATTCATGTGGCTTTAAATAGAAATGAAAACTACCGACAGGAAAAAGAATACCTGGCACATTTATTTTAAATTTTAGTAAAATCATCTTTCCTTGTAAATGACTTCATGAAAAAGAAAGCAATAGATACTATTTTTTTAGATGTAGAATCGAAAAAGGTAACCTAGGTACTATGAAAGCTTACAAGTACATTAAAAGATAGAATATATGTAAAACCACTCATGTTGGAAAATTCAAGTAGGTTTCAATGTTTCCTTATGTGTTTCCCAGGTACTAAAGTCCATTTACATATCTCTTTCATTCTCTAGTTTCCTACACAAAAACTTAAGCATCTAAAAATAGTGCAAATGGAAATCTAAGACTAATCTAGCCATTATTGCCATGCACACAACACTCTCTGTGCCCTTACAGCTGGATGAGCAATAGACACTGTCTATTGTCAACTCTCTTCAGTTATTCTCATAACAGGCTTTGCTAACAGCACACAGCTTCATGGGCACTGTGTTTGATGGTCACACAGCTCTCATAGGCTATTCCTCTATATATCTGTCCCATTTCCTTCCCACTGTGACAAACAGACGGTTAACTAGTAGGTGAATTAATAAGTGAAGTGATATTCCTCCACACAGTAACCACATTTGAATACACAGTCATTTTGTAGGTGACTTTAAAAGTCATACCTTATTCATGAGCCATCATAGAATCATGTATACTATAAGAGAGGATGGTAATTTCTCATGTAAGAAAAATTCAATATCACATGAACAAATTCACTTACAGCTAAAATGCTCTTGTTGATTTAATTCTACATCTGTTTTATCTTAGCCCCAATATTTAAAACTTCATTTTAATTATTCATCATCTTCTTATTTGCACATAATTTTTAAATGTCAGCCATTGATACCTCATTGTTTTCAGAAATAGATTTGATACATCCATGGATCTTAAATAAAACACATTTTTTTTTTTTTTTTTTTTGACAGAGTTTTGCTCAGTCACCCAGGCTGGAGTGCAGTGGTGTGATCTCGGCTCACTGCAACTTCTGCCTGCAGGGTTCAAGTGATTCTCCTGCTTCAGCCTCCGGAGTAGCTGGGGCTACAGGCACCCACCACCACACCTGGCTAATTTTTTTATTTTTAGTAGAGATGTGGTTTCACCATGTTGGCCATGGCTGTCTTGAACTCCTAACCTCAAGGGATCTACCTGCCTCAGCCTCCCAAAGTGTTGGGATTACAGGCGTGAGCCACTTCGCCGGCCTTCCAGCTCCATCTTGATCCTGTATTCCTAAGCAGCAGTTTCTTGACCTGACTGGTTCACTCAGTCTTGACATCTTCCCACTGCTCTCTTCTGACCCTGGGCAGGAGGAATTCAATGAAATCCCTTGCAAAAACATCCTCATAACTAGCATGGCCTAGAATGGCATCTCAGTTTTGATATCTGAACTTCTTTTCCTCCCCCACCCACCCACTCCCCCACCCCCGTCTCATTTGTGGTTCTTGACTTGCAACTCGGCCAGGGAAACCTGGATTAGAGATTTACAATGGTCAGATCCCACCAACCTCTTCCTTCATAAATGAGAGTTCTGCTCTAACTGTCTTTGTCTGTCTGCCAGCTGGTCTCCTGGATTTCTGATGGAGAACCCTTGTGAATGCTCTTTCACAACTTTCTTCTTACTTTACGCTGCATAACCTGGTGCAAACTTGCTTGCCAAAACCACCCCATCTGTTCCTGTTGCCATATCCTTCTGACTTCCTCCTTTGCCTTCCAGAAAGAACTTCCACACAGCATTTAAAACTGTGTTAACTCCTAGGTCCTCTTTATTTTGGGGGAAAAGCTCTGGTTCCCAGACCCAACCCTTCTCACCTATCTGATTCCTCTGCAATCAATAGGTTATACCTAACACTGTCATGATTTATGATCCCCTAAAATTCCTAGGAATTTCCTTGTTCCTAGTATTGGTTTCTTCGTAAGTAATAACATATTACAGACTAATCATAACATAAATCAAAGGAGATTATGGCCAGACAAGTAAGATGTAAAATACTTAATATAAATTCTATTCCAAAATCAAATATATTGGATTATTGGGATTATGTATTACTTTCGTTTGTCTATACCAATGGTTTCCTCTATTGTCATGAGAAGCAACATAATTACGTATCTTAAATACTATAGGCCTATATCATTCAACCCAAATAAATCAGTTATTGCCCTTGAATTATTTTTTCTAAATAATAGAATATAAATCTGCCAGCCACAAGTTAGTTTTTGCTTCAAGATATTGAAAAATTAAAGTATATATCAATAGCCCTTAGCATTAGGAAGCAGGAGGTCCTAGGCATAAGTCACCTATCCCTTGATGACTCTGTTTAAGCAAAACGGACATCAGTCACTGTCACAGGGTATATAGTGATACCGTTGGGGCCCCTGCTCTACATCTTACTTCAGTGCTTTCTTTGGTCTTTAATTTTCTTTTTGTAATTCTGTATGATTCATAAATTAAAAACTACCCACTATTTCTGAGACCTTATTCTATGTGAAGGTTAAAAATAAAATAATTCATATAAAGTACCTAACACGGTACATGTCATACAATGTCATCAAAAATGGTAGCTACTCTTATTATTGTCATGATTGGCAATGGTAGAGGATTATCTCTCACATACCTCTCATAAGGTTTCATCTCTATTATTCCTTCCACTCAGGTTCAAACTTTGTAGAAATTTTGAACCCAGTATTTCCCATTAGCTACCACTCCTGTTTCTCTCATTTCTTTCATCCAAGTAACCCTAAAATAAGCCTATGCAAGATATGTTATTTTCTCACCTCTCACTCAGACTTCATCCAATTACAATTTGGCTTCTGCTTCCATCATTCCACTAAAACTGCCCTAAAAATTATCATCTAGAGCCTTCTTATCACCATTAACTATGGACATTTATCTGCTCACATTTTACTTAATGTGTCTGCTTCATTTGACCCTGTTTAATGCTTCCCTTTTTGGAAATCTTGTCCCCTTTTAACTTCCATATTATTACCCTTTTCACTTCAAATCTTACTTCTCTAGCCTTTCTCACTTTAACCCTAACCCTAACTTTACTCTGATAATTTTTTATTTTCATTACTGCTTTTAAATAGTGGTATGTCTTAGCATACTAACCTGAGACCCTTTTAACAGCACCCCTATGAAAACTCATCTACGCTTTTGGAACTGGCTCTATATGTCTAAGACATGACTTCCATATTTATATTACTAACATCAATTTCTATCCTTGGATTGCACAATATATTCATCTGTCTATTAGACACCTCTCTTTACATGCCTCTTGAAGACTTACATTCAATCAAAGAGAATTTATCATAGTCTCTCTAAAACATATTCTTCCTCCTGCTTAATTCCTTTTCTTAGTCAACATGATCACAATCCACCCAGAAACTTACATCAAAAATGTGTATCTTATTCTAGATATTACCTTCTTCTCATCTCTTCCATGTGTAGTCAGTCAACAAATGTCTGTTCCCACTCTTATTATCTCGGCACTGTCTTCCCTTTGCTCTCCACTCATGCCCAAGTGTAAGTACCCCTGCCCCTGGTCTCTGCCTTATTTCATGTCTTCCATCTTGCTTCCTGAGTTATATTTCTAAACCAAAATCTGAGGGTCCTCTGTTTAAAGTGCCAAAATGGTTTCCCTATTGCTTACAGGACACTGCCACATTCTTTAGCTTGACGTTTTAGATCATTCATTGATCTGTCTGTCCCCTGCCTCCTGTCTTAGTCCATTTTTGCTGCAATGAAGAAATACCTGAGACTGGGTAATTTACAGAGAAAAGAGGTTTATTTGGTTCATGGCTCTGCACACTCTATAAGAAGCACAGCATCAACATCTGCTTCTGGGGAGGGCCTCAGGAAGCTTCCATTCACAGTGAAAGGCTAAGGGAAGCGGGAAGCAGGCATCACAGGGAGAAAGAGGAAGGAAGCAAGGGAGGGAGGTGCAGAGGTCTTTTCAACAATCAGATCTTGTGAGAACTCACTAATTGCTCCTAGAATGACACTAAGCCTTTTGTGAGAAATCCATGATCCACCACCATCACTCAAACACATCCTTCTATGCCCCACTTTCAATATCAGGGATTACATTTCAACATGGTATTTGAAGGAGACAAACATCCTCTGTATCACTTCCTTTTCTTGTCTCATCTTTCAATCCCCCAGCAATACTTTACTCTTCAATATTTCCTGATGGATTATAAATATAAATCTCCAAATATGTCTTTTCTTCTCTTATTCGAGAATGTCCTTATTCTGTCCTTCCATTTGGCTTTTTTTTTTTTTTCCAAATCCTACCTCAGATATACCTTTTCCAGGAGGCCTTTTCTGATCTCCCTAGCTGCGAACACCCAGTGTCAGGCTGTGATCCATGTCTTCTATGTGACTTCATGCCGTTTCCCACCAGTGAGCAGATACTTCCTTCTGCTCCTTTCCAGGTTATTCTCTCAATACCCTGAGAAGAACTGCATGTTACCAAAAGATACAGAGTATTTACTTGTTGAAACTCCTCTATGTGCAATTTTAAGCTATTAGCCCCTGGCAAGGTACTCTCTTATGAAGAGAGGAGCACAGGCTTTGTGACAGGTATTGTCTCATTAAGCAAAACCCTTTTATATTTGTTGGAGCTGTATTCCTAATAGTTGTAATTGGCCAGTTGGAGTCATACATTATTTTAATATTACATTCTTGCTTGTAAGCTAAAGATAAAATATTCAGATG
Source organism: Macaca nemestrina (assembly GCF_043159975.1). Taxonomy (NCBI): domain Eukaryota; kingdom Metazoa; phylum Chordata; class Mammalia; order Primates; family Cercopithecidae; genus Macaca; species Macaca nemestrina. The sequence continues at coordinate 88,965,356 of NC_092140.1, forward strand.
AATTTTTATTAATTTATGTTTGCTCATTGTTTTAGTCCCATGGGATAGAGGAAAACTTCAACGGTGGAATATATTACGTTTTACACATTCAATTTTTCTGGCTGTAAATATATAATCAGGGAAACAAGCTAATTATATAACGTACATGTTGAGCAATACATTCAAAGCAAGAGACAAAATGTTATCATTAGGAAGGCAGGACCTCGGTCCACCCAGACAGACTGTTAGAATTTAGTCTTTGACCCAAGTTTTGTACTAAATGTCACTTAAATAAATTGTAGCATTATCTTGGAGAGCTTTCAGTTCATATCTTACCACAGAACAAGAAAAATATTAGTCACATAAAGGCATTCTGAGATGTGATGCTTTAAGTAAGGATCCTTCAATTTATGGGCAATGTTGGTCTCAATAGTTTTGGGAATTAATAATGAAAAAAACATTTCTGAAAGCAATGGCTTTGAAATGTTAACCCAGACCGATTTTTTAAAAATCCACCTATTATCTGAACAATTCATTGAGAAACACTTTAAGACCAGGGTCTTAATTCCTCTGAGAAGTAAATATATTTTAGTTAAGTGGAACTAGTCTTTAATCCTCACTATTGACTTATTCCACTGAAAGAAGGAAAATCAAAGAAAGAAAGAATCCATGAGTAATCATGAAATGTCACTTTATTTAGAATTTTCCCCTTTAAATTTTTTTCTTTCTTTTTTTTTTCCTTTTTTTTTTTTTTTTTTTTTTTTTGAGACGGAGTCTCACTCTGTCGCCCAGGCTGGAGTGCAGTGGCCGGATCTCAGCTCACTGCAAGCTCTGCCTCCCGGGTTCACGCCATTCTCCTGCCTCAGCCTCCCGAGTAGCTGGGACTACAGGCGCCTGCCACCACGCCAGGCTAATTTTTTTGTATTTTTTAGTAGAGACGGGGTTTCACCGTGTTAGCCAGGATGGTCTCGGTCTCCTGACCTCGTGATCCGCCCGTCTCGGCCTCCCAAAAAGTACTGGGATTATAGGCTTGAGCCACCGCACCCGGCCCCCTTTAAATTTTTTTAAACATCAATAAATATTTTGCAAAAGTGTTTACTAATATTTCCTAAGATTAGTAGTTAGTATTTAGACAGGAGCAAATGTGTACTATTCAAAATAATAAGCCGTTTATTCTGCATCATTGTTTTTATTTGAAAAAGAACCTGTAATGGGATTTATGTGGTAACATTTTATACAATATATTTTATAACTTATAATATTTAACTTATAACTTTCCTTAAATTGCTATTCATGTCAGGAAAACTAGCTGATTTTTATATGTATACTCACAGTGAGAAAATACACTATTTGGAAAGAAAGAATACAATTATTTCACATTAAATCCAAAGGACACTATGATTAATTTTAGAATTGTCTTTAAAGTTACTAAAAATAAAGAATTCATGGCCATGGGCCAAATTTACTTTTTCCTGAGAGACTTTCAAGGAGCGGCTTTAGTGGCCTTTGTCTAGGGCCGATGAGCCAGATTTAATTCTAATATTGTTGGAATCTGGCATCTGGGTTTTCCTCTAAGAATGAATGTACAGCATTCCATTTAAGAATCACAGTTTGGCTAAAGTTGATCAGATCAGTGCTCTTTCTGCTTCACAATAATCTGTTGTTCCATCGTTTTACAGTTCTAGAAAATAAATAGTTAATTTTATATCTTAAAACTAGTTGCTCAATTAAAAATACAAAATTTTTTACCTTTTTAAAAAAGCAGTTTTCATCCTGAATGCCAATTAGGCATATTTAGTTACAATCTCCTGGTTATGTGCATCAGAATTCATGGCTTATTTCAAGTAACAAGCATTTTGCTATAAAAATCATGCACAGAATTATAGCCCTTCAATCTTCTGAGTAAGGGTTTATCTTTGCAAGGGCAGAGCCTAGAGCAAGCCCCAGCTTTAGGAAGAGCCGGAGTTGACATAGTGCTGGGCCATGGGATTGTTACTCTGTGTGTCAGCATTAAAGTGAGTCAGCTACTTCATCCTTATTCCGAGTTTACTTATTGTCTGGCTTATTCATCCTCCATTCTCTGTTTCTTAGTTTGTGCTGTCTCAGACCCTTGGCATCCTGTCATTCCAGTGACTCTGACTCCACATCATAAACCCTGTCATCTCAACCCCTTTGGGCAATTATCTTGATATTTTTAAGGCAAACTTGTCTAGAGGAGAATTCTGATCATTTTTGCCTTAGTACATGCCACAGGCCACTGGCCTTATATGAATTGTCTGTCCTTGGGTCACTTGACCATGATTGACTTAATCCACAGAGACATTGGCTGAGTAGCGCCAGAGTCTTACACCAGGACTATCTTTCCATAAAAGGGCATACAGGGGACAATGCTACTGGGGCTGAGAGTTGCCAGAAGCCATAATTGACTTGGTTCTGCAACACCATTCCAATCTAATGCTAATCTCCCGACAGACGGAAATCCTACCCCCTTAGTTATCATGCCTGGTATGAGAAGGTTTTCGTTTTATTTTTGTAATTTCAATAGTCTCATTTTAATGATTTATCAAGAAGTATGAAAGCTCTATTATCGTTTTTTACACTATATTAGTGTATTATTATGGTCCCTTTGAAACAAACAATTCTCCATTTGGGTTCAGATACTCCTCAGCTTATTTCATTTTTTGGAGCAAGTTATTTATTTTCAATAAAATAGCCAGAGCTCATTCATTGGCTAGAATAAATAAAATGTTCCTTGAAATACCAAAAAAACCAAAAACCCACCAAATTTTATTATCTAAGCATTCTGAGACTCTTTGCCATCTTACAAGATGTCCAATTTTAGTTGTAAACATGGAAATCTGTAATAATTATAATGTTCTCAATTCTCCTACAACCGAAGCAAAATCAGTAAAAGAACAGACTTTTTTAAAGCCTAAAATTTGGGATCTATCATTTCTTAGTGATGACTTAGTGCCCTAGGACAGAGATTGACAAATGTTCTATGAAAAGGAACAGATAGTAAATATTTTTGGTTTTCTGAGCCATATGTTCTCTGCTGTAACTACTTTCTTCTGCCATTGTAGCACAAACGAAGCTATAGGGAATGAATAAATGAATGAGAATGGATGTGTTTCAATAAAATTTTATTTATGGATATGGAGATGTGAATTTTACATAATTTTCATGTCACAAAATATCACTCTTTTTTTTTTCCCAACCATTTGAGAAAGTAAAAACCATTCTTAACTCAGTACCCATGCCACATTTGCCTCTCTCTGCCCTAAGAAACTAAATTTAGCTTTCAAAGCCCTTGGGAAATTTAAGTACACCATTTCTTCTAGTTTGAGGAAAAGAGTTTTCTTTCACTCTTTTTATCGTTTAATTTTATAATTGTCCTAAAAGGTTATTTTACTGTTGATATTAATGTTTAAGTTAATTTTATATATAATAGCGCCAAGCTTTATTGTTATATCTTATGTATAATTATTCCATTAATATAGCTATTAGTATCATTTTATCTTTATTACAGGTTATTTGAGACACTGCAGTCCCTGTTTTGGTCAATATTTGGACTCATCAATTTATATGTGACCAATGTCAAAGCACAGCATGAATTTACTGAGTTTGTTGGTGCCACCATGTTTGGGACATACAATGTCATCTCTCTGGTTGTTCTACTCAACATGTTAATAGCTATGATGAATAATTCTTACCAACTGATTGCTGTAAGTTGACCAGCTTTATTTTAATTCAATATTTCCTCTAGAATCTGTTGTTGTCAGCTATACTCCATCTTCTTACCATCATAAATAAAATCTATAATTAGCCATTGATGAGACAGATAAGAATTATCAATGGTTAATTTGAAATTTCTGAGCAGTAGCACCCTATATGTAGCTATAAGTTAATCTGATTTTGTCATGTTACACATGATTACAAAGATAAACCAAATCCATTTTGCCAGGCGGTCACTGGCTATGGGAAATAGTAGCTGAGATCTGACTTACAAACAAGCAGCTCATCTCTGTGCAGTGAACAGTAAGTTTTGCCTCCTGTCAGTCCATTTAACCTGCCACCCTCACATAAGCAAAGTCATTCCTGTAGGGGAAGATACAAAAGATAACCCAGAGAGGAGTCTGGGGAGGGGAGAAGTCATAGGATTGTCAATTTCTTAAAACTCAGGGAAAGCAATGTATTCAGAGAAGTAGTATTAAATTCTGTAGGATAATACACAATACATTTTTTGTTGAAACTCTGGAATCAAAACAACTTAGCATACGTTATTTACTTATTCATTCAACACATAATTACTTGGTACATACTGTGTTGCCCAGTACTGTTCTGGGCACCAGAAATACAGCAATGCACAAGAAAGACAAAGCTTGAACTTATTTGCTTGAACTTACATACTAGTGATATACGTCTCTGACCACTAGCAATAGGAGCAAATCAGAACCCTTAGTGGAATGAAATATAGTTAAGTCTTTCATATTTATACCTTAGACAAGTAGCATTTTATAAGCATAATTATAGTTTTCCCATTTTCTTCATAAATAACTACATTACATTATACCTTTGAATCTATGGTTAAATCTCTGAAGAGTTATTACTGTGTTTTTGTCAAGCAAAACTCTGAATTTTACTTCAGCTGTCTTTAAGGGGCACATTTTTCTCATAAGACACTCATCACTGATGAAAAACTGCATAGAACATGAAAATAGATGGTTTTTATTTACCGATTCACAGGCTAAAGTATTCCAAATGCATAAATAATTCCTCTGGAAATAGGTAGGTCCTAGGATTTGGAGGTTAATGTCCGAATTTGTGGATACTTTGGATTTCATTTAAGCATCTCATGATCTGAAATTTTTATAGACTCTAAATTTTTGTGTCAGAAGTTCTATATTCTCCTAATTAACATATTGCCAAAATGTGGGTTCTGTTTTCCAGAACATCAGCAACAACAACAAATTAGAAGTCCTTTAATTATCAAGCTAGATACAAGGAAGCTGCCAGCAATTTGGATTTTTTTTTTTTTTTTTTTTTTTTTTTTTGAGACGGAGTCTCGCTCTGTGGCCCAGGCTGGAGTACTGTGGCGCACTCTCAGCTCACTGCAAGCTCCGCCTCCCGGGTTCACACCATTCTCCTGCCTCAGCCTCCTGAGTAGCTGGGACTACAAGCGCCCGCCACCTCGCCCGGCTAATTCTTTGTATTTTTTTTTAGTAGAGACGGGGTTTCACCGTGTTAGCCAGGATGGTCTCGATATACTGACCTCGTGATCCGCCCGTCTCGGCCTCCCAAAGTACTGGGATTACAGGCTTGAGCTACTGCGCCCGGCCTGGATCTTTTAAAACATTAAATGTCCCAATTTCATCAAGAAGAAAACACTATTTAAGAATATTATGACTTTCTTTTATTGCTTCTTTGTGAGGTGTGCTTTTCTAGGTAACTTCATTACAGAGATGAGAATCATCTTCAACTCTCTATTTCTACTCAGCCCAAACCCTAACAGTATGGAGAACAAAACAGGCATTAAGCACCTGAGAAAGGTGTGATTCCAGGTCTCCATGCATGAAGCCTCCTTGAGGCATGAACATGCCAAGCATTGCTTTCCCCTGTTCTAGAATAGCAGAATATACTCTGGGTCCTTGGGTCCTTGGGTCAGTCGGTCCTTCCTTCCTTCCTTCCTTCCTTCCTTCCTTCCTCCCTCCCTCCCTCCCTTTCTCCCTTCCCTTTCTCTTTCTTTTCTTTTCTTTCTTCCCTTTCTTTCTTTTTTTCTTTCTTTACCTTTCTTTCTTCCTTTCTTTATCTTTCTTTCTTCCTTTCTTTATCTTTTACATTCTTTCTTTTTTTATTTCTTTCTTTTTTTTCTTGCTAACTGTAACTCAGAGTCATAGTTAAACCTTGAAAAACGAGGAAAATTTAACTGTTGAAAGGCAGAAGCAGTTATATAGGCCTCAACTAAAGCCTGTTTTCCATTCATTCATTTGTTCATTGATTAAATATTTATAGTGAACCAACTATATACCAGACATATGCTTAATTTTAGGGATACAAAGAATTAAAAAGTCCTGTTTTCAACAACAACAAAAAAATGATATAGTAGAGATAAAGAATCGATAAATAATTTCAATATTGAGAAAAGAAATTTGAGGATGTCATGAAAGTATGGAAGAGGGGACCTTGACTGGGGTTGGAAATAGGAGGCAGCTCAGGACTGGAGGCAGAGCAGGCTTCTGAGTAGAGAGGATTCTTAAGCCGAGTTTCAAATGTTGACTAGGAGTTAGAAGGTGAGTAGTGGAAGATGGATCTAGTCATCACCAGCTTAGAACTTTCTATCTCCAGATTTTCTAAGCACTATAGACTATGTTATAGACCCTCTTAAAATCCTAAATCATGAACAAAGAAAGCACTTGCTTAGTGATTGCAATAAGATAACATAATTTGAGACTCTCTGGGAATCAGAGAATCAGAAGGAGCTATTCACAGGCCAATGCTTTATCTAAGTGATTGCCTTTTTATTTCCTTGAGCTAGATCTACTGAGTCTCATTCTCTATGCCTGCAGGAAACAATATATACAATTCTCTTTACCAATGCAGCATAATCAGCCAGAACCGATAAGCTTGTTTAGAAAGAAAGAGAAAGGAAAGGAAGGAGAAATAAGAAAGGAAAGAAAGAGGAGGGGAAAAGGGAGAGAAACTGCAGCTTCTGTGTTCCCATTTATCAAACATTCGCTTAGCAACAATAAGGCCATGCAATTTCTAGCTCTGGTGATTCTTGTTCAAAGCACAATCTGTCCAGTATCTGGATTAAAACCCATGTTGCGCAGAGTAGAAATGTATGTATAACTTATTGATCAGCATACAGCAATTTAGGAATATCAAAATGAAACATAGTTGAAGATTATTCTCCTACTGTAAAATATGAGTTCGTGTTTATGATATTAACTGGTTACAATGAACTATTCTGAATTCTTAAAATGAATGTATGCCCAGTCTCTACCACCTCCTACTTCTCAGATTTTCTGCTTAAATCAGATTTATGGCTACATTTCTAAGAAGAGACTGGCCGCCCCAAATCTAATTGCCACAAATGTTCCAAAGTTTCCCCAAGAGGTTAATAAAGTGGAGTGAGTAATACATGATGAAGGGGATAGCCTCAGGATTGTGGGCAACCACTGGCCATACTGCTCTTTGGTGAAATCTGTCCAAAGTTAGGTCAAGATCCCATGGTGTGTCAGAGAAGCCCAACTCTACATTTATTAGGGGAACTTCTTTCTATGTTTATTTCCGTTGGCCAAAGGTGGGCAATAATATTCACATGAAAACATATCCAATAAGACTTTTCCTGGCAACACTGAAGGCTAAGCCATGAGCATCTGTGGAGGTAACATTAATCGAAACAGGAATACAAGGCTTTGGTTAAGACAGAAAGTCTATTCCTGAATCAAATGAAACTGCGCTAATGTGAGCCTACAGTGCAGAAGATGCAGGCTAATCTTCAAGTCATGACTAATTACTGCAGTCTTTTTAACATGGAATTATTTTAGATACCTGTTTCACTGAAGAAGGAAGTATGAGAAGTGACACAAGACCTGTGACTACTCTAGGTTAAGCCACCACCTGAAATGTTTAGATGACTATCTCTGGGAGTCAGTGGTGGTTTTAGAAGCAATTTAATTAATGTTCCAAGAGTCGCTTGAAGTCAGGTTACAGGCTGTCTGTGAAATTTATGGTACCTTATTAATTAAGGAACCTGTCATCAGTTGTCATGTTCTCCTGTTCAGGACCATGCAGATATAGAATGGAAATTTGCACGAACAAAGCTTTGGATGAGTTATTTTGAAGAAGGAGGTACTCTGCCTACTCCCTTCAATGTCATCCCGAGCCCCAAGTCTCTCTGGTACCTGATTAAATGGATCTGGACACACTTGTGCAAGAAACAGATGAGAAGGAAGCCAGAAAGTTTTGGAACAATAGGGGTAAGAACACAGCATGTTAGTATTACTCTTTTTCTAAATTGTGTATTTGAATATATTTGTAGTCTTTAATGAACATGTTCAGGTTCAGGTCTTTAGCCTTTTTGTTCTTACCGACTGCATGTCATGAACATTTATAGCACATCTCCCATGACCAAGGCAGTGTCTGATTAACTAGGATTTCTTCACAAGTGCATTTCCTGCATTGAGGGCAGTCACTGCTATTTTAATAGAAGTTCCACTCTTCACACAGCCCTCAAGTTCTGCTAGCCAAGGATGGGGAACTAGCATACTCTGTCTTAGTGCCTTGACTTCTAGGTCTTTGCAGAATGTGACAGCAGGTTATTTGTGGCATTTATTCCTCATTGTCTGTTTCCCCCTCTGGATTGTATGCTCCATGAGGGCAGGGCATGTGTTTTAGTGACCTCAAATTCCTCGTGCCTAACATAGGTCCTTACACGGAGCATTTTATGCTTGATAAGAATTCTCAATTAAATGATTGACTGAATATTATAACTTAAATATGCTGTGCCAACTGTCAACTGTGATTCCAGAACATGTTTAATTACTCAATATGTTGCGTCTACTCCCTATCATATTAGATGCCAAGAAGTTAGGCATCTAAATATACATATATATATATACACACACACACACAGAGAGAGAGAGAGAGACTGCTCAGAACCATGCTCGTGGTAAACTGGAAGATGATATTTCCCTTTCCTCATTTTAGAAGTCAAGGTTTCAAGCAATTCCAGCAGAATATACATCACGTTAAGCTTTTGGTCCAGCCATACCATTGACATAAGACAAATCATTCTTCATGCCTTCCTCCCTTTGCGTTCTAATTTTGAAAGTTCTCATAGTGATGTTTTGGGAATTAACATACTGATACTCATTAGTCACTTTGATCTTCTCAGGAAAATTGCTTTGGAAGTATTTGAAAATGTTGTTATATTAGGATTACCAAGTAATATTTGAGATTAATCAAAAATAAAAAATATTAATTTGTTTTCCATTTTATTTGACATGGTGTGTGACTGCTATGCCCTAAGAAACCCTTCCCACTCTTTCACTTCATTGCCTACCAGGCATTGTCATCAGCACCAAATGGAGCTTTCTCACACTGACGGTGGCATTAATTTTCCTCTCATCTCGGTAACAACTCTAATTAGAGAAATTGACTGGCAAGTGAATGTTACAAAGAGGTGATTAGGAGATGCAGTTATATTCTTTCCTATAAACTATTACCCATAGATTTGAGGGACTACAGTTTGTGAACTTATCTGACCTTAGAAACCAAAGTCAGATTGTGACAAAGCCTTATCCTGCCATCCTCATACTAATTTATGAACTTTAACACTGACCTTAGAAGGGAGGGAAATTATTCTCCTCCAAATATTTGACTTTTGTGTTAAAAGTCTTAGAATAAATGTAATAGCTTAGATTTAATAAGCAATTACTGCATGTGTTCCCCTTGCCATAACTGAACCAGAATTTGAGGAGTGGCAAGAGGTACGAAGGCATGGGTTCCATCTTTGAGGGCACCAATTTTAATGTGAGAGATACAGAAATAAAAACAGATATGTTATGCAATATATTTAACATTATCATACAGTCACATGTAAAAGGCTATGGGAAAAATGCAAGACATAATTAATGCTTCCCTTGCGGTAAACAGGACAAGATTTCAAGGAAGCCAGACTCCAGCTTACTCCTTTCCACATCAAACATACTTATCCTTTGTACCATCTCATCCGAAAATTTATAAGCATTTTTTAATCGATCTCAGAAAAGATAGTGATGATTAATGCTGTCATAATATACTACCTTTCATAAGAGTATTCTGATTTAAAAAGAGCTTCTGGGTCAAAAAAAAAACCCTACTCACCAAAGAAATGTGTATTTCATATTTTAATTTCAGGCAATGGCAGAGAAAATCTTGGTTTTTAAGATAACAGGAAACTTGTAACAAAACACAGGGTCCTGCTCTGATGTTTTAAGCGATCCATCTGTACTGCCAACAAAACGAATGGAGAACCAGACCAAAAGCTTGACTTCTGACCCTCCCTCCTATCCTCTCACTTTTGATTCATGGAAAGGATTATGTTGCCATCATTCTTTAGAAGCAAAGAGGAGCTCTCAGTCAATTGGCTTTTCTATTAAAGTAGTGATTCATTCTCAGAGTTAAACAGTTTTATTTGCTATATATTACTAGTCTCAAAAGGAACCCACACATTTCTCTTATATGTCTATCTCTATATTTGAATTTTTTGCTCCAAGCTGATGCACAGCAAAATAATTTGAAACTAATCAGAATCTCAAACCATTCCTTTTTTTTTCACTATTAATATTTTACTAACATTCAACAATGAGTATTTGGATGCTTTGGGAATTTATGCCAAAGGGGAAAATATTCTGAGTCATGTCTCTCTTTTCCACCAATCTAGAGCCTTGGGCAGGCACCAGTCCAATCAACATCAATGCTGTCTAAATTTACTCTTTCTCCATACTGCATTTCCAGAATGAAAAGAACATATGATTTTCGGATGCCTACTCTTAGTTGAGTTTTATACATTTTTTGTTTATATGAAAATAAATGATAAGTATAATTTATAAAGAAGTTCTTGCTTATAAAAGTTTAAGAAAGACTAGGCGCGGTGGCTCACACCTGTAACCCTAGCACTTTGGGATCATAAGGTCAAGAGGTAGAGACCATCCTGGCTAACATGGTGAAACCCCGTCTCTACTGAAAATACAAAAATTAGCTGGGCGTGGTGGTGGGCACTTGTAGTCCCAGCTACTCAGGAGGCTGAGGCAGAAGAATCTCTTGAACCCGGGAGATGGACATTGCAGTGAGCCGAGATTGCACCACTGCACTCCAGCCTGGTGACAGAGCGAGATTCCGTCTCAAACAATAAATAAATAAATGTATAAGATAAATGAGATATACATTAAGATGGTTGTATTATTAAAAGAGGGGTTAACTGAGAAAGTGATATGAAAAGTATTTAATTTTTTCGTGAATTGATTTCAACTTGGTTAATCCTCCTGACAGTTTATTAGGTGTACATACAAAGACAATGAGATACACAAATAGCCATTAATTAAAAGGTGACATTTAAGGAACAGTAACAGTCACTTTGTGAAACCAGCACATGGCTTAGAATATACCATTATACCCCAAAGCGATCTTATATATCATTTAGCTCAACCGTTTCTTTTAAAAGAGAACCTGTTTACTTTGCCCATTGTCTGAGGGTCTCTTAGAGACAGAGCAGGGGAAAAATGCCGGGTCTTCCGTTTTCCAGCTCAAACTGCTTTCCATTGCCCTCTCTTACTTCCCTGAGAAGTCTGGTGAGCATGCAGCAGTACCTTCCCTGTTGTGTCTTTTGATTGTTCTCAGCAGCCTTTGCAAATCCTATCATCATTGTTTTCAGCTGCCTCTTAGACGCCTGTATCCAGAATCCCTTGTTTACCAGGCTGGTTTACCTTCTGCCCTTATCCTCAACCTGCTTATCTTTATGCTGCATTTTTGAAGCAGAAAATTAAAGCCACACTGCAAGTGAATTCATTCTTTGAAGTATTTTTCTGTAACCTTCCCATTTGTAGTTCACTTGCTGACACTCGTCACCCAGCCTTTGCGTAAACATCACCCTGGTGCTCATTCCATTCACGTTCCCAGGAAATGCCTGGGAAACCAGTGCTCTTCAGGGTTGCCACACTGGCCACTCTCTAGGAGCCCATTATTGATGATCTTATCGTGCTATTTACTGCGTCCTAGTAATACTGATACAACTAGCTCTGAAAACTCATTAACTCATATTTCTTTGTAACTCTGGACTGCATTTAATGGGTGTTTGGGAGTTCCAGGTAAATTAATCTTTCACTTTACTGCTTTGTGGGAGAACACGTAAGTGGAGCAGAAATGCTTTATTATTGAGCACAACATTTGTGATAGAAAGCAAACCCATTATTGAGAGATGCTTCATCTCTGGACTATTAAAAAAACCATGAAAGCAGCCTACCCAAATAAGAAACACACTCTAACTTGTGTTTTTTGATATTGCTTCTTGTCAAGTGTTTTAACCTAATTTTATCAGCAAATACCCTTCTTGTTATTAAAGCATTCGTTCTCAAATTTTATAGCATACAAGAATTGTCAGGAGTCTCCATTTTAACAAGCATTTCCAGTTTATAACTTTAACTGGACATTTCTATTCAAGACAGCATTGGTGTTTACCACAATTTGTTTTGAAGTTTTTGAATCTTTAATTTGTGTGAGTACATAGTAGATCTGAGCTATTTAAACTAAAACAAAACCAGGTTTCCTGCTGTTGCTCCAAAAGTCCCGATCCATTTAATTCAAGTACAAAGATGCTATTATAATACAGTACTTCCCCAAAGCATTTAATTAATGTGAAACATATTTAATGCCACAGACTAGGTTTCTAAATGAAATGTTTACATTTATTTGTTAGTATACCAGACCAAAAAAAATACTAGCTCTTTCAATAAAATCATAAGAAATGTTTTTAACTTCCTTAGTTTTATGTCTTCCACTTTTTGGTTTTCTCTCAAGCACATGGTGAGAAGAACAGGAGGCATGATGATCTCTGGCAGATCACTGAGCATCACTCAGCCCTGAGATACAGGTGGAATATTCGAGCCTGACTAGTTGCCACAGAAATATGCCCAGTTAAGTCACTGCAAATGAATTAGAAACTGTGAATAGATTAGCAACAGCTATCATCACTAAAGAAAAAATGCTCGTAGTACATGCCTCTCAGACTTCATTTATAGTGGCAATTTGTCAAAATGTATTGCTCCCTAATCTTTAGGACACTCAGTAGGCCTAATGACAAATCTTACAGATATGACAACTTTCATCCATGAGGATCTCCAGATTTCCTAAATTACTGCTGCAAGATTTGTTGGCAGGGCCTTTTGATGAAACTTTATTTCCCCGTTGGGGATATATAGAAATTAATTGCTTGATATTCTTGGTATTTCAAGAGTGAGTTCCTGAATATTTGGTTTGATGATACAACATTCAGACATTTCACATGAATTATTTTGATATGCTTAGAAAATGTGTTCATGAAAAACAGTAAGCAGATGTATGCTATAAGGGTAGAGAAAGACTGTTTATAGAGAACAATATGTAGATCCATCTGCAAAGAAGTCAAACTGCAAATTTTGTAAAGGGATCACATCGCAGAATGCCCCTTGCCTTTTTAGTTTTCGTGAAAGGAGAAGAACACAGCAAGATGCATGGCTTAAGGAATTCAAGGAGCAAAGCAAAGACTAAAAGGCATAATTCATGGGCTTAAAATTCACTGCTAGACCAAAACCAGAGTGGAAATGAGAGAAAACAGCACTGAAAATTGACAGCAGGGACTAGCTACATGAAGTGAGCGTGACATTCTACATAGTGGACCTGGAGAGAACTGGAGATAAGAGTGAGAAAATGTCACAGCTCACTCTCCAGAGACCTCTCTTTTCTAGCTGCAAAATCTTGCCTGCTCTAAAGGAACCTGACACTTCTATTGAAATCCCAGAGTTTCCTTGCAGCAGCAGCGGTTTTTCACTAGATGGTCTTTCTCCTTAACATGAGTTCTCTGATCCAAACGCTGCCATTGTCTTGTCCTAACAGATCAGGAGAAACCTGCAAACTGTGAATTATGCTAATGTGGCACACAGGTATGCCCCCATCTTCTCCTTTAAAGCTACCTTGCCAAGGAACATTCCACACACAGTCTATTGACTTCTGATGTAGTTTGCAAAGGAAAGTGTCAACTTAAAGAGCACTTCTTCCAAAATATTTTTCCTAGACACTCAGTTAAGGAAGAAAAGTCCTTGATTTGTCATATAGTCCATTTTTTCTGTCTTAAACACAACTCACAACCAATCTAGTTTAAAAAAAAAAAAAAAAAGCTGCAAAATGCAAGTTCCAGAAATTTCTTTCTTTCTTTTTTTTTTTTTTATTTCTGAGATGGAGTCTCATTCTCTTGCCCAGGCTGGAGTACAGTGGTGCTATCTCGGCTCACTGCAAGCTCCACCTCCTGGGTTCACACCATTCTCCCACCTCAGCCTCCTGCGTAGCTGGGACTACAGGCGGCTGCCACTATGCCCCCGGCTAATTTTTTTTTGTATATTTTTAGTACAGACAGGGTTTCACCATGTTAGCCAGAATGGTCTTGAGCTCCTGACCTTGTGCTCCACCCTCCTCAGCCTCCCAAAGTGCTGGGATTACAGGCGTGAACCACCACGCCCGGCCGCCAAGTTCCAGAAATTTCTATGTGATATTGTACACTCATTCACTGAGAAATTTTTTATTCCTAACACAGGTCTACCATGCTATAATTCTACCTAAGTTATTATTTTTAGATAACACCTAGTCAATGCAGATTACTCTGTCAAAGTTAATATGCAAATGGCTTGAAAGAAAATTAAATACCTATTTTCTTAGGTATTAAAGCTCAGTACCCACTTAGGTATTTTTTAATGAAATGGCTTTCATTATATTACTTTTAAACACAAATTGTTCATTTATCCTGTTCTTGGTCTTTTCCAGTGATAATTATAAGAAAAAATATCTTCTCTTATGGTAACAAATCCCTTTGAAGCTCAACTGACCTTTACCCAACAAAAAGTATATGAATATCCTAAATATCATTGATGGTAGTTCTATTGTATAATATTCAATGGTGTCACTAATTGCCAAAAATTATTGTGATGTTTATTGCAAAGAGTACATATATTACGAGTTGAATTCTGTGCCCCTTCAAAAAAGATAGGTTGAAGTCCTAACCACCCATACTTAGATTGTGACCTTATTTGGAAGTAAGATTATTGCAGACATACTTAGTTAAGGTGAGATTATACTGGAATAGGGTCATTGTAAGAACATGGCCATGTCAAGACCGAGACCCGAGAAAAACACCATATGAGATTGCAGATAGGCACTTGAAAGCCAAAGACCTCCAAGAATTAACAGCCACCACCAGAAGCTAGGAAGTCTCATTCCCACCTGATGCTGCTGCTAGATGACTATCAATGAAATTAAACTTTCATCACATGTCACTCAACTAGTCAAAATCCCCAAGTGCCTAGTAACCACCGGATTCATGTGCCATCTAAAATTCTACATTAACAGTCCATGCTAACTTCCCACTACAATCTCATCTGTATATTCCCAATAGCAAAGACTTTGCAACTATCGTGCCAGAAGTCTCCATAATGTGCCTCTCACTTTCTAACCCTAGCATACGTGCTCATCGTATTCCAATCGTCTGGAACACCTGTGCACCTCCCCTTGTCCAAATCCTATGATTGCTTCATGTCCCACGTAATACCCTATTCTCTATAAGAGGGCTGTTCTGGCTTCTTTCCTTCGCACAGTATTATCTCCTTCTCCCCTGTACTCAGTTAACACACTTACAGCACTTCCCGTGTTTTCTTTCGTATTTTGCCTTCATGTGTAGTCATTCATGATCTTGGCAATCCACCTTTTGGACTATAAGCCATTTAAGGGCAAAAATGTGCTTTATTCATCTCTGGTTTCTTACACTCTATTGCCATACACATGTAGTCACTTAATAAATCTACCTTAAATTAGCCCTACAAGTTAAGAGAGTTCTGGCTCCAAAATGGAGCCTTGAGACAAGCTGGCTTTACTCCCCACCATGGCAAACCAAACCCAAATATACAGTGTCAGGATTATCACCAGAAATATCCCAGGACTCAGATAGGAGGCAAAGCCCTTTCCAGGGGTCACAGAGAAATGAAAAACTCCTGGCACATGGTAAAAGAATCGTATTTCCGGCCAGGCACCATGGCTCACACCTGTAATCCCAGCACTTTGGGAGATTGAGGCAGGCAGATCACAAGATCAGGAGTTCGAGACCAGCCTGACCAACATGGTGAAATCCCCGTCTCTATTAAAAACACAAAAGTTAGCCAGGCATGGTGACATGCACCTGTAATCCCAGCTACTCAGGAAGGTGAGGCCGGGGAATGGCTTGAACCTGGGAGAACGAAGTTGCAGTGTGCCAAGATCACTGCACTCCAGACTGGAGACAAAGCAAGACTCCATCATATTTCCATATCCAGGTGCCCTTCCCTTCAATCTGCCTGGCACCAAGAATATAAACAATTTCTCCCAACTCATGGTTCCTGCACTGAAAAAACTGAGATCTGAGGTAGACAATCAGCTTCCCCAATATCTTGCATTTCCTAGAAGTAGGCTTCTCCTTGCCTCAACCCATGAAAATCATCCTGAGCCCCTGAAGAGAAATATCCCTGAGCTTAGCCAGAGACAAAGGCAAAGGAGGAACTCTCATCCCCAGGCCTGGAGACTCTGCTCTGTAACTTGACCAAAGGAGACGCCAAATCAGAGTGGCTCTTCAGTAACAACATGTTGTAGGAGGTGCATTCGTCCGCTGGGCAGGAACCCCTAGCCAGTGTTCCTTTTTGCTATGACCTCTGAATTTTCCTTTGAGTTTCTATATCAGTGCTCACATATGGCTGTCTCATTAACATCATAGCAAAAATTCAATGTCATGCAGAAAAGTTTGTAAAATTTTTGGGCTCCCCCAAAAGATGACTGCCTACAGAGTCTGGGTCACATCTGTCCAAATTTACCAGAACTATCCCCTTACTCTGTCACTTACATGCAAGTTTCCTACCTCTAAACCTCTCTACTGCCAAAGCTGAAGGTATCTAATGATTTAGCTGAAGGAAATGCTCTCCACAAGCATGAATTGCCATCAAAATCACGCAAAGGGACACAGTGAAATCTAAGTATATTATTTTACTTTCTCAGAGGTAATCGTAATATGTTTCCTGCTATGCACAAGCTTTGAGAATCAAGATATTTTAAAACGCTGTTAAATCATATTATTAATCAAAAAGGAAAACAAAATGCAAAGGACAAGAATTAACATTAGCTAGCGACAGATGCCATAAATCTCTTATCTCATTTAATCTTCAAAACTACCCGTGGAGTTTATCTTCACCCTGTAAAATAAAAAAATCAGGGAAGAGGGAGGATGTCAGAGTTAAACTCCCTGACTAGGCACAGTCAGCTTCAAACCCAGGTGTAACCCCTGGTACCATGTTCTTAACATCACACCACACTTTCTCCCAGAAAGTAAGGGCATAACGGTAATGATCACTAAACAGCCTATTCTGTCATGCTAATCAGGGAAACAGAGATTAAACAGATGAGAGCTCTATCAGCTGCATAATTTAGCATTAATTATTTGGTGAGTGCACTGCATTCATTTTGAGTTTTAGGTTCAGAAGATGGTTAACTTCATCCATTCCTATTTTTCTAGCCAGGATGTTGAAGTTCATTGCCTGATAAAATTTCATGCAACTAAAAAATAGTTTTGTGGTATTACCACATAATTATGGAGAATAATTGGTTGGCAAAAACAATGAACTGCATTAACTTAGTCTTAAACCTGGACTATAGAAACTGAATAACACCGGAAAGGTACATAGTGAACATTTTTAGTGTTCTTCTTTTTGAAAAGCTATTTTGATTTTTAAAATTTTTTCCCAAGAAAATTAACCTAGAATTATCATTTCAAATGTAGTCTTTGACCTTTTTGTATTTGTACTAAAAATTTGACTTTGGATGAGTAAGATTCTACTGAAGGAAAGACAGTTTGTACTCATTTTAATACTAAAATGTATCATGATAATTTTCACTTATTACTCATAATTTTCTGAATCTGTCATCCTCAATTGTAGTTTGATGCTAAAGAAATGTAAAGTTAAATCTTGAC